>NW_026877219.1:165000-210244 GCF_032173495.1 Musca vetustissima
ATTTGTATCTCAAATGAAATTTGTACCAAATATAGTACCATATAGTACTTTTCGTACACATGAGTACACGCTTTCAAAACCATCTCCTTAAATAGACTCTGCATAGCAACTTTAATTCGCATTCCAAATTTCAAGTTTTTAGCTCTATCCATTCACATGCTACGAAATTGTACCAAATTTAGTACATTTTTAGTACTTTTCGCATACTTATAGTTCGAATGTCCAAAAACCACTTTGCTATATCTATTCTACGCTCCATCAGTAACCCTCATTTAAGAGTTCTAGCTCTACGTGTTTACAACAAAATCCCCGTCAGGCCAGCCGTGTCACTGTAAGATGCGTGCTCTGCTACCGCATGTCTGTTAACATTTCTTTCGGTACTCTCACCCCGATATCTATTACGATATATTACGCAAATAAAAGAGAAGAACTGGAACGATCAAATGCACGAGCAAATCTCAGAAAACCCACTATTTTTTGTCCAAGCTGCCCTGGTCAACCGCAACTTTGCAGTGAATGCTTCAATATTTTGCACTGTAAATAATTTTGTTAATAAACGATTTAAGAAAAAACTCAACAGTATTATTATCTTCTGTCATATATTTATCTAAAAATGTTCGGAAATCCTTTGGAAGGAGTCACCCGACGTGGCCTGATGAGAACTCTTGCTGTCACCCGAATACGGGTGACACGGCAGTTAACGTGTTAATTGAGTCAAGAATGATGTGTGTAATGTTTAGGAAAAATCAAAAGATGATATCATATAGTCGGCCCCGTCCGACTTTTGAAATTTCCTTACTGGTTTTATATATTTTATTTTTTTTTAATCTTTTATATTTTAAAAATCTTTAAAATCCATAGCAATTTGTATAACAATTTGATTTTTTTACTTTTATTTTGTTATTGCTTCTTATTTTTTTATTATTTTTATTTTTTATTATTTTTTTATTATTTTTATTTTTTTTTATTATTTTTTATTTTTTTATTATTTTTTATTATTTTTATTTTTTTTATTATTTTTATTTTTTTATTATTTTTATTTTTTTTTATTATTTTTATTTTTTTATTATTTTTATTATTTTTATTTTTTTATTATTTTTATTTTTTTATTATTTTTATTTTTTTTATTATTTTTATTATTTTTATTTTTTTATTATTTTTATTTTTTTATTTTTTTATTATTTTTATTTTTTTATTATTTTTATTTTTTTATTATTTTTATTTTTTTTATTATTTTTATTTTTTTATTATTTTTAATTTTTTATTATTTTTAATTTTTTATTATTTTTAATTTTTTATTATTTTTAATTTTTTATTATTTTTAATTTTTTATTATTTTTAATTTTTTATTTATTTTTATTTTTATTATTTTTTATTTTTTCCTCTATTTTATTCTTATTTTGTTATTGCTTTTAAATTATTATTAATTTGTTTATTATTTTTAATTAGTTATTTCTTTCTGTTTACTTTTTTATTTTATTTAATTATTATTCATTTATTTTTTAATAATTTTAATTTTCTTAATATTATTAGTTTTAATTATTTTTAATTTTTATAATTATTTTTAATTTTTTTTATTATTTCAAATGTGTTTATTAATAGAAAATTTTTTTGGCAAGTGATTTATTTTGGGGAAAATTTAATGAAAAATATGTTCCACTTTTTCATTCTAAGTCAATATTATTTTGCCCACATGGTTATATGAATCTGAACATTATATAGATGCAAAAAATTACTATGCATTGTATTTATTGACCTGTAATACATTATATATTTCTTTTTAGACAACTGAACGTGTGTCGAAGATGCAAATAAAGAAAAACTGAGAGTATTCAAAACATTAGTTTCCCAAAAAAATTGTTATAGAGTCTAGATACCCGAAACATACTTTATGTGTCAACATAAAAACAACAACAACAAGAAACTCGCTGAAAACTTACAGCTCACATAACAAGAACCATAATAACAACATAATGATTTATTACCCACCTCTTCTTATACCGTACATATCCGATATGTATGTATGTATATTTGGATGAATGAATGCATGCATGAAAAGAAATGACCTCTCTTATAAGAATTTATTTTTTCATTTTCTGAGTGGTGCACACACGCCCTTGCATTCATTAAATGTTGGAAAAAAGCACTCACACACACACACTTTCCAAAAACATAAACAAAAAAATTGAAGAAAAAAGCTAACAAAAAATCAACAGAAAGTGAAAAAATTAATGCTTCAATGGATTTAAATCCCATTTCTTTTTTTTTTTTTGAACTGTCAGACAGATTGTCATAGTGGAGAGCTAGCTGGCCAGTAATAATTTCTGTCATGCCCTCTCTTCTCTCTAATGCGGCTATCAATTAATTATCTGGGAAGTAAAAGTGGTACGGGCAAAGAAAAAAAGGCGAAACAAGAAATGAATAGAAAACAAAATTCTTCCCAAGAAGATGTAGAAAAAAGAGAGGGAAAAACATAGAAAGCAATAATCATTGTTATGAGGTTGGTTGGTTCATTCTTATCAAAACTTGGACCGTTTATATTATGGGGTTGCGGCGGTGTCATTCAAGTGCTGACAGAAATGGGGGGGCCAATACAATAGAAAAATTACACAAAGAATGTCCGATCGTCGTTTGTTATTCATCTACCCCACACTCCTCAAGTGTCAAAAGTTCAAAAATTGAATTGTAAATTTTGTTGGTCAACGTCCGATGGTGCAACAAAAGCTGATTAGAGACTCCAGAGAAGGGAAACGCACCCACAAAAATTAGACAAATTTTTAAAAACAAAAAAAAAATAAATAAAATAAAACATAGAAATCGTGAGAATATTGTTATGAATATTTTTCCAAGGCCTCTAGGAGGCGTGGATTTTTAAAGAATATTTTTTATGGAGCCAAGGCCTCTAAGAGGCGTGGATTTTTAAAGAATATTTTTCCAGAGCATATCTTAAGTTTGGATTTTTAAAGAATATTTTTCGGATTCCAGATGAGGTGTGGATTTTTAAGAATATTTTGTCAACAGCCTCGATAAGGCGTGGATTTTTAAAGAATATTTTTTATGGAGCCAAGGCCTCTAAGAGGCGTGGATTTTTAAAGAATATTTTTTATGGATCCAAGACATCTAAAAGGCATGGATTTTTAAAGAATATTTTTTATGGAGCCAAGGCCTCTAAGAGGCGTGGATTTTTAAAGAATATTTTTTATGGAGCCAAGGCCAAGGCCTCTAAGAGGCGTGGATTTTTAAAGAATATTTTTTATGGAGCCAAGGCCAAGGCCTCTAAGAGGCAAGGCCAAGGCCTCTAAGAGGCGTGGATTTTTAAAGAATGTTTTTTATGGAGCCAAGGCCTCTAAGAGGCGTGGATTTTTAAAGAATGTTTTTTATGGAGCCAAGGCTTCTAAGAGGCGTGGATTTTTAATGAATATTTTTTATAGAGCCAAGGCCAAGGCCTCTAAGAGGCGTGGATTTTTAATGAATATTTTTTATAGAGCCAAGGCCAAGGCCTCTAAGAGGCGTGGATTTTTAATGAATATTTTTTATAGAGCCAAGGCCAAGGCCTCTAAGAGGCGTGGATTTTTAATGAATATTTTTTATAGAGCCAAGGCCAAGGCCTCTAAGAGGCGTGGATTTTTAATGAATATTTTTTATAGAGCCAAGGCCAAGGCCTCTAAGAGGCGTGGATTTTTAATGAATATTTTTTATAGAGCCAAGGCCAAGGCCTCTAAGAGGCGTGGATTTTTAAAGAATATTTTTTATGGAACCAAGGCCTAAAGAAATAATTTTCCACAGTATCCAGGACTCTATAAGGCCTAGATTCTTGAGACATAATTTTCCACAGTATCCAGGACTCTATAAGGCCTAGATTCTTGAGAAATAATTTGCCACAGCCTCTATAAGTCCTTCTTTATAAGAAATAATTTTCACACAGCGGTCAAACTTTTTAAGAAACAATTTTCCTCTGCCTAGATGAGGCCTGGATTTTTATGAAATAATTTTCATTAGCCTCTATAAGACCTAGGTTTTTAAAAAATTATTTCCTACAGCCTCTATAAGGTTTGGATTTTTAGGAAATAATTTTCCCCAGCCTAGATGTGCCTGGATGTTTAAGAAATAATTTTCCTCAGCCTAGATGAGGCCCGTATTTGTATGGAGGCCCGTATTTGTATGGAATCATTTCCCACAACCTCTATAAGGCCTGGATTTTTATGTAATATTTTCCGCAGCCTAGATGAATTGTTAAGAAACGAATTTCGACAGCCTCTATAAGCCCTGGATTTTTAAGAAATAATTTTCCACAGCCTATATAACATCAGATTTTTAATGAGTATTTTTTCCGCAACCTCTTGGAACCTCATATTTTTATAAAATATTTCTTTTTCCATAATAAAAAATATTTTTTTAAATACCTCCTCCTAATTTAGTGATAATAACTTTGCTGTCTTACGTATGTGATATTTTCCCACCAAAAACAATTGCATTATGTGTTATTTTTCAGTATTATTATTAGTTAATATTGCTGTCATATTACTCCATACATTTAAATTAAAGTTCCGCATTTCAATATCAATAAAAAAAAACAACAATAAAATACAGAGTATCACCTCAAAACCGACCGATTGCTGTTTACCATACAAAACTACGTGAGGTTTTTTGCCATTTATGATAAGAAAAAAAGCCATGTCTTTTTTTCTTCATAGTCATCATTATTATTGTAAGGTATGAATATCGGATTTCCGGTATACTGGAAAGCTAATAGTCAAACAAAAGAAGAAGAAGAAAAACACCAGGCGCATAACAGAAAATACAAAACCTAAGTACCATGGCTCTAAAATGAAAAAAAAAAAAAAACAATGCAAAGTGCATGGCAGACAGACAGAGAGGTGCAGAAAAAATGTGGAGGTAACACATGTTACCAGCTAGCCAACCGGAGTGCAATTTGTAGCGGTGTTTAGCCAAGTTTTGTTTTTAACCATATTTGAACATGTGTAATTTAGCAGTATCAGTGAATTTTTAAGTAGTTATTAAATATTTTCCATTGGTTTAGAAAAATAGGCTTCCTGATTATGTTACCATAAAATCTCCTATGTCAATGGCAAATGTAAGAGAATCTTGGGATTATATATTTCCTAAGTAGGATTATTATCTTATTTTTTTAAAAGAGCTTTCATAATAAGGTTCGACGTTGGCAGTGAAAAGTTGTAAACAGTGGGTAATAAAAATTGAAATATATTAAAGAGAGAGAGAGGACCTATATGGGGAAAGTATTTTTTTTTTTTTAATATTTTTTCTATTAGGTCTCGATTTTTATGAACTATTTTTTTAACTACCTCCAAAATGCGTTGATTTTTAAAGTATATTTTTTAGACAGTTCTCTATAAGGCCTGAATTTTTTAAGAATATTTTTCCAAAGTCCTCTATAAGGCCTGGATTTTTAAAGAATATTTTTCCACAGTCCTCTATAAGGCCTGGATATTGCACAATATTTTTATACAACACGGAAGCGGATTTTGAAGAATATTTTTCTACAACACCTATAGGAAGAGTCTATAAGGCGTGGATTTTTAAAGAATATTTTTTCCAAAGAACTCCATAAGGTATTTTTATAGGACATTATTCCACAGCCTCTATAAAGCAAGAATTTTTGGGGAAACCGCAACCTCTATAAGAACAGGATTTATAAGAAATATTTTCCTTTTTTGGAAATGTAAACTTTTTATGGGATATTTTTCCATAATCTCTATAAGGCCAGGATTTTAAGGTAATCATTTTACTAAGCCCTGAGATTTTAGGAATATATTTTCGACAGCCTTTTTTACCTCAGCCTCGATGAGGCCTTGTTTTTTAAGGAATGATTTTTCCTGAGCTTTTATAAGACCTAATTTTTTAGGAATATTTTATTCCACAGCCTATATGAGTACTAGATTTTATGGGATAATTTTTTCCCCAGCTTCTATGAGGTCTCTAGAAATAATTTCTCCATAGCCTATATAAGACCTGAATTTTTCGGACTATTTTATTCCACAGCCTATATAAATCTGAGATAAGTCCAAGAGGCCTCGTTTTTAAGGAATAATTTTTCCATAGCCTTTATAAGCCAGAATTTGTCGGAATATTTTATTACACAGCCTATACACAGCCTGCATTTTTAAAGAATATTTTCCCCAACCTATATCAGGCCTGGAGTTTATGGAAAACATTTTCTGCAGCTTCTATGAAGACTACATTTTTAAGGAATATTTCGTCCATAGCTTGCTCAAAGGCGTGGATTTTAAATAATTTTTTTTTTAATATTTGGAGGTCTTCTTCTTCCTAGAGGAGAACAGTATGTAATTTTCTTCCTATTGGGGAGCTGAAGGTCTTCTTCTCCCTAGAGGAGCTGCAGGTATTCTTCCTATGGACGAGCTGCAGGTATTCCTCTTCGTTTGAAAGAGCTGTTGGAATTCCTCTTCCTGTGGAGGAGTTACAGGTATTATTCTTCCTTTGAAAGAACTGCAGCTATTCTTCTTCCTATGGAAGAGCTAAAGGTATTATTTTTCCTATAGTAGAGAGCTGCATGCAATTTTCTTTCCATAGGAAAGCTGGAGGTATTTTTTTCCTATAGGAGAGCTGGAGGTCTTCTTCTTCCTGTAGAAGAGCTGCAGGAATTCCTCTTCATGTGGAAGAGCTGCAGCTATTCTTCTTCCTTTTTCAAAGTCTCGATAAGGCCTGCATTTTTAAAGAATAATTATTACACAACCTGTAAAAGTTTAAGTTTTTAGATCTAGATTTCTACTGAGTAATTTCTCCACAACTTGTATATTTAAGGAATAATTTTCCCTCAACCTCTATAAAGCCTGGATTTTTAAAGAAATATTTTTTTTCACAACATCTCAAGGACCTGGACTTTTAAGGAATATTTTTTTTCACAACCTCTATAAAGCCTGAATTTGTAAGCAATAATTTCTCTACAGCCTCAATAAGGCGTGGATTTTTAAGGAATACAATTTTCACAGTCGCTATGTGGCCTGGATTTAAAAGAACTATTATTATAGAGGAATATTTTCCTAGGGGTTTCTTTAGGGACCTGGATTTTTAAGAATTTTTGTCCAACAGCCTCTTCATATCCTATTTTTTATGGAATAATTGCTCCATAGCCTTTGTAGAATGTGGATAACCTTTCAACAGCTACTATGAGGTCTAAATATTTAGGAAATATTTTGTAAAGCCTCTACAAGACCCCGGATTTTTATGGGACATTTTTCAACGTCCTCTATAAGGCCAGGATTTTCAGGGTATATTTTACCACAGACACCATAAAATAGGAATTTTTAATTTTTAGATTTTTTTTTTTTTTATTTTTTATGTTATGTACCCACATTTGCCGCTCACTGTATATGTGTTGATGAATTTGCAACAAACAACAACCAACAACAACATCTCATTATGTTGCTTACTCAACAATAGAAGTTTAGAAGTTGTTGTTGTTGCTATCGTTGTTCATATACGTCCTTGAAATAATAGTAGAAGATTATGGTATTATGGTTGTCTATAAGACGTCAGAACAAACCAGCGAACAAACGAACTTGGGCTGAGTACTTGGCTATCATTCAACAACTATAAAAACAAAAACAAAAACAAAACCAAAAAAAAACAAAAGCTATAAGCCATGTTGTTGCCAAAGATGTGGACTAGACATTCATGCTTCAGATTTGTAGGTGTAGGTATGGCATGACATATGTGATAGGCGAAGAAATAAGTGTGTAGGTAGGTAGGTGGTAGATATGTTCTATGTTAGGGGACCCCAACTGCTGGAAAAAACCACAGTGAACGTTCATTGTACTTTTGTGTAGTAGTTATTGTTGTTTTTTGCTCTTATGATAATAACGGAAAACATGATTAGAGGTGTGCCATTATGGGCTAAGCTAAGGTAGGTCGGTCATAATAACCACCTACAACAAACAATGGAGTCCTGAATTTTAATAGGGCGAATATGGTGGATAATTGATGGGAAGATATACAACTTTAATGACAACAAACTTGAAGGACAAATTTTACCATTAAGGTCACTATTCTACTACAAAGACGTGATTTTAATAATTCCGAAAATGTTCTTCTAAGCTCAAAAATATTTAAATTCAGCTAAGGCATCTAAAATAACAATAATGGCTCGGGACATTTATATTTTCAACCAGCAAGAAACTGAAATACTAAATTACGGTCACTTCGATGCGACTGAATTCAGAAATGAATATTCGGCTAAGGCCTTCAGAGGAGAGATTTGGAGATTTGGTTTTGGAGATTTTTCACATTGAAGTCTTTTACCCACAAAGGAACTGAAATATGAATTTGCAGTTACTTCCATGCGGATGCAATTTCAAAATAATGTATATAGACCGGTGCTGGTATGTGCTTTGACCCACATTCCACTATCAACAGCACATGAAGAATGAAAATGACCCTTACACGAAAACTTCAGCAGCATTCCATCCAAACTGCCATGTCATGGCTCGTTCGTTCCTCTCCAATGAAATAACATAATTGATCGTTTCACTTAATCAATTGATGGAGGGGAGGGTAGGGGGAAGAAAAAGACGTAGACAAATGAAATGGGTATTTAAAAACAAACAAGAAAATCTTTGTCGATTTTTTTTATACCCTCCACCATAGTTCGGAGGGTATATTAATTTTGACATTCCGTTTGTAACTCATCGAAATATTAATTTCCGACCCTATAAAGTATATATATATATTTGATCAGGGTAAAATCCTAAGACGATTTAGCCATGTCCGTCCATCTGTCCGTCCGTAAGTATGTCTATCTGTCCGTCCGTCTTTTGAAATCACGCTATCTTCTGAAGGAATAGACATAGGGTGCTGAAATTTTGCATAGGTTTGTCTTCTGTCTGCGGGCAGGTCAAGTTCGAAGATGGTCCATAAGTTCTGAATTTTCTAGGAATATTTTTTTCCACAGCCTCTATAATAGCTGGATTTTTAGAGAACATTTTCCCCAGATCATCAATGAGTCGTGTATTTTTAAGGAAACATTTTCCACAGCTCCATAAAATCTGGATTTTCTAGGAATGTTTTTTTCCACAGCCTCTGAGACTCAACATATATTGGGCTATAAAATATGTATTTTTTCAGCCTCTGTAAGGTTGTGTTTTTTGTAAAAAATATATTTTCCCCCCGACTTCTTTAAGACCTGGAATAATTTTCCACAGCCTCTATCAAACGTTGATATTTCTTAAATTTTTTTTACAACCTCTATAAGGGCTGGATTTATTAATTTTTTTTTTCCACAGCCTCTATAAGAACTGCATTTTAAGGAATATATTTTCGTCAGCCTCTTAGAGGCTGCATTTTTAAGGACTTTTAGCCTCTAAAGGAAGTAAAATTTTAAGCAATATTGGAGTTTCATGGATTACTTTTCCCGGAAACTTTTTAAGGCATAAAGTCATATTATTCCTCCAAAAATCTTGGATTTTTCTCGAAATATTATTCCGAGCCTGAATTTTAAACCTCTACAATACCGGATTTTTTTGCACATATCCTCTATTAGGCGTGGATTTTTCTCACACAGCCTCTATAAGGCCTCGAATTTTTAAGAATAATTTGTCCACTGTCGCTATTAGGCCAGGATTGTCAATGAATAATTTTCCCACAGCCATTATAAAACCGATTTTTAAGGCAACCCTTTTTCTATAGTTTTTCTGGTTTTTTATGGAACCAATTTTCCACACCCTTTATTTGATCTGGATTTTTATGGAAAAAATTTCCTAAGCCTGTACAAGGCGTGTATATATTTAAGATTTTTTCCTGGAGCCTCTATAAGGCGTGGATTTATTTAAGAATTTTTTCCTGAAGCCTCCACAAGGCGTGGATTTAATTAAGAATTTTTCCTTAAACCTCCACAAGGCGTGGATTTATTGAAGAATTTTTCATGGAGCCTCTATAAGGCTTGGATTTATTTAAGAATTTTTCCTTGAGCCTCTATAATGCGTGAATTTATCTAAGAATTTTTCCTGGAGCCTGTATAAGGCGTGTAATAATTTAAGAATTTTTCCTGGAGACTCTATAAGGCGTGGATTTATTTAAGATTTTTTTCCTGGAGGCTTTTTTATTAAAGATTTTAATGCAGGAATGTCCCCTTTTTTGTTCATATTTATTCTTGAATCTGCTAAAATCTATTCGATGGTATTCGGCAGTCCATAATAACTTTGCCGTCCTCAGTAGTCATAAAGAACTTTTGTGATGTTTTTTTTTTTTAATTTACCTCAACTTTTGTAAACTGGTGTTGAATTGAAAAAAAAAACTCAAATTTAACATAAATAAACATTAACGAAGAAATAGCAAAAATAACAACAAAGTTCTTTGAATAACAAAACCCATTCCAAAACATAAATGTATGACTTAATAAACCGAAAAAGGGGTGCCCTCTTAAAAGGAAATAAAAAATCAGTCACTTCTTTTGGTCTTTACGTCATACTTGGCCAAGTAGTAGCCGACCGGCCGACCCAATGATAAGAGACAGCCGTCCGTCATTCATTGATTCATTCATGTGAAAACGGAGGCAACACACACACACATTAATGATAGTATTCGGTCAAAACATTGTCAGTTACCTCTTACGAAGTTTTTTAATCTGTGATTCCTGTTTGTGACTCATGTCTTAAAAATACACAAACACACACACACACAAAAATTAACTGGAAAACCAAGAAAACGAAATGAAAACAAAGCCAAAAATAACGTTACTTTGACCAGAAACGAACAAAAACTACAACAACATATTTATATTGTGTTGTATTAAAAAAAAACATGTCAAAACAAATTTTAATTAGTTTTGAAATAAAACGAGGTAAAATTTTTTACGAAAATATGAATAAATTCGGATGGATTGGTTGAAGTCGAATAACTACAATGGAACTGAATGTGGATTTTAGTGGATTTATTTAAGAATTTTGTCCGGGAGCCTCCATAAGTCGAGGATTTATTTACGATTTTTTTTTTTTTTTGTAAAGCCTCTATAAGGCGTGATTTAGGATTTATTTAAGAATTTTGTCCGGGAACCTCCATAAGTCGAGGATTTATTTAAGAGTTTTTCCGTTAGCCTCTTGGAGCCTCTATAAAGCGTGAATTTATTTAAGGATTTTTCTTGGATCCTCTATAGGGCGTGGATTTATTTAAGAATTTTTCCTGGAGCCTCTATTGATCTTGGAGCCTCTATAAGGCGTGGATTTATTTAAGGGTTTTTCTTGGAGCCTCTATAAGGTGTGGAGATTTACTTAATAATTTTTCCTGTAGCCTCTTTAAGGCGTGGATTTATTTAAGATTTTTTGCTGGAGTCTCTATAAGTTGTGAAGATTTATTTAAGAATTTTTTGCTGGAGCCTCTATAAATCGTGGATTTATTTAAGGATTTTTCTTGGAGCCTCTATAGATCGTGAATTTATTTAAGGGTTTTTCTTGGAGCATCTATATGGCGTGGATTTATTTAAGAATTTTTTCCTGGAGCCTCTACAAGGCGTGGATTTATTTAATGATTTTTTTCTAAACCCTATAGGTTGCGTATTTATTTATGATTTTTTTTCTGAGCCTCTATAAGGTGTAGAGATTTATTTAAGAATTTTTCCCGAAGCCTCTATAAGGCGTGGATTTATTTAAGAATTTTTTTGCTGGAGCCTCTTTAAGGCGTGGATTTATTTGGAACATCTATAAGGCGTCGAGATTTATTTAAGATTTTTTTTTTCAGGGAACCTCTATAAGGCGTGGATTTATATTTAAGAATTTTTTGCTGGAGCCTCTATAAGGTGTGGAGATTTATTTAAGAATTTTTCCTGCAGCCTCTATAAGGCATGGATTTATTTAGGAATTTTTCTTGGAGCCTCTATAAGACGTGGATTTTTAAAAGAATATTTTCCTGGAGCCTCTACAAGGCGTGGATTTATTTAAGAATTTTTTGATGGAGCCTCTATAGATCGTAGATTTATTTAAGGATTTTTCTTGGAGCCTCTACAAGGCGTGGATTTATTTAATGATTTTTTTCTAAACCCTATAAGTTGCGGATTTATTTATGATTTTTTTCTGAGACTCTATAAGGTGTGGAGATTTATTTAAGAATTTTTCCTGTAGCCTCTATAAGGCGTAGATTTGTTTAAGAATTTTTTGCTTGAGCCTCTATAGATTGTGGATTTTTTTAAGAATTTTTCCTGTAGCCTCTATAAGGTGTGGAGATTTATTTCAGTATTTTTCCTGTAGTCTCTATAAGGCGTGGTTTTATTTAAGAATTTTTTCCTGTATGCTCTATAAGGCGTAGATTCTAAAGAATATTTTCCTGTAGCCTTTATAAGGCGTGGATTTATTTAAGATGTTTTTTTTTATTTTTTTTTTATTTTTGACATACTGTATACATTTTCGAATAAGTCCATTGTGGAATTATTCCTTTGTCAAATAGTTCGATTCGAATGGAAAAGTTCAAACATTTTCGTGACATTTTCGAAATAGGAAAACTATTGAGCATTCCAGTCTATTGTCTTAGCCTTTAATTCCGAAATATCTTGCTGATCAAATTTCCTTACAATCTCCCTGCTATTTATAATCTCTCCATCATGGGAAAAAAATGTGCAATTGCCATTTCGGGAATAGGTGAAGTGAGAAAAGAAAAAGTTTTCACATCATAATCTCCCACCCTGCAATAATATAACTTTTTCTATTGACTTTTTCCTGTCTTGCTTTATTAGCTGGTGGAAAATTGATTTCCGGCAAAAAAAAAACGGAGAAAAAATGGATGGAGGAAAGCGCAGCTGCCAACAAACAAACATTGAATGGAAGAAGAAGAGGAAAAAAAAAACAAATTTAATATTTCTTTTATGTTATTGTTGTTTGTGGTTGGTTATGGTGCCACCGATGGATGGGCCAGCAAATGGGTGATTGTGGGTTGTGCCGATGACAGACTTACAAGACATTTGGGAATTTGTCTTGCCTGTTTTGATTGTAGCCAAAAAAAAATAAAAAGAAGAAAAAGAAAGAAATCTAACAACCAGAATACTCAAAAGCATACTTTAGCATATAATCTGCGGCGAACGATGATATGAGGATGATGATGATGTGGATATGGCGTAGATCCAGATTTGAAAGCATAGAAAATTTAATGTTGCCTAAACATCGACATTCTCAAGTACCGAAAATTCGAATGGAAAAAAGGGAAATGTTGCACAAACAACATCTAAGTAGAATTGCAATCAGTCATAAGAGAAGAAAAGAAATAACCATGGCTATAATATTGTCTAGTCCAAAAAAGGTGGGGTGGGGGTGAATCTATTTTGCACACTCGAAAAATTCAAAATATCAGTACGAAAAAAATCACAGAAGACTAATAAAGGGCAAGGTAGTGCGGAAGCAATGTCTTTGAGTCTGAATACGGAAACAGGACAAATGCATTATGCCTAGAACCTCCTGAGCCAGTTCTAAATGTGAAAGCTAGATAAATACAGTATGTCAAGAATGAGTTTACACATGGGTAATTATTTAACATTTTCTAGGGTAGAAGATAATTGAATTTTTTTTTTCCTGAAGCCTCTATAAGGCGTGGATTTATTTAAGAATTTTCTTGGAGCCTCTATAAGGCGTGTATTTATTTTAGATTTTTTTTCTATATAAGGCGTGGATTTATGAAAAAAATTTTTTAAGGCGTGGATTTATGAAAAAAATTTTTTTAAGGCGTGGATTTATGAAATAATTTTTTAAGGCGTGGATATATGAAAGAATTTTTTTAAGGCGTGGATTTATTTAAGAATTTTGCCTGGAGCCTCTATTAGGCGTGAATATATTTAAGAATTTTTCCTGAAGCCTCCATAAGGCGTGGATTGATTTAAGAATTTTTCCTGAAGCCTCCACAAGGCGTGGATTGATTTAAGAATTTTTCCTGGAGCCTCTATAAGGAGTGGATTTATTAAGGAACTTTTCCTGCAGCCTCTATAAAGCGTGGATTTATTTTCTAAACCTATAAGGTGCGGATTTATTTATGAGCCTCTATTAGGCGTGTATATAGATTTATTCTAGAGTCTCTATAAGGCGTGGATATACAATATGTCAAGAATGAGTTCACGCACGGGGAAGCACAACCTTGAACTAACCTCTGGAGACAGGTCTAAATGCGGAAGCAAGACAAATACAGTATGTCGAAAATGAGTTTACACAATGGAAGCACTAACTTGAACTTAACCCCTCAGACGGTTCTAGATGCGGATGCTAGGTCTTCAAGTCTAAATGCAGAATTAAAGACAGATACAGTATGTCAAGAATGAGTTTACACATGAATAATTATTGAACATTTTCAAGTATAGAAGCTCGAAATAAACCTGATTGTATTATTATACCCTATACAACAATGCTGTCAGGGTATTATAGCTTTGTGCAGCCCCAGGTGTTTGTATATAATTTGTAAACACTATACAGGCCACAGTTATGGAACAATCTTCACGAAATATTACATGTAGGATGGTTTCTGGCCAATGAAGACCCCTATTGTTTTTGAGTTAATATTTAGGGGGTGAAATGGACCAAATAGTTAATTTTTGTGGATTTTTCCGGTCGCTCCAGAGGCCGCAAAATGACAAAATGTGTATTCTATGCCGCAAATATTTACAATTAAAAGCCGCAATTCACAATACAACCCACGGTAAAGGAAATCTGGACACGAAATTAGAAGGGCTGTAAGTAAGTGGTGCTATTGACCTCTTATCGGACAAGAGGGTACAAATATCACAAAATATTGCCCAGGCTCGGAAAAAAACATCCGCAGATAGTAGAGTTTCGTCGATGTATACTGATCGCTCACTGGTTATGCTTTATATTGCGAACAATTTTGATGACAACATTTGAGAAAAAAGTATTAGGTTATTCTATCCACGCAGTAGGTTATCCTATGATGTAATTCAGCTGATGTATTTTACAGCCGCCGATTGGGTGAAAAGTATTTAGATAATAAACATATTTCATAAAGAAGAACTGCCCAATTTCGTGCTATGGAAAAATAAAATTTGTATATTTCGACCATGCAAAATTCTGCACCTTTTTTTTCCAAAATTTACAGCCGGTGTATAATCGTCATTGTCATGCCGGTGTTTTGCTTTTCGCATTATATTATGAATGGACTACGGCAAAAGTACAAAAGGAAACGAAAAGAAAAAAAATTATAAATAAGCCGGACAGACAATAAACGGCGTGCTGCTTTAATTTTTTTCATTTTCTTCATATGTACAGATGGTTGTATGAATTTCGTTTGTTTTTGGCGAGTGTGTGGTTGTCAGACGGCTTCAAATTTTTTTCGCTTTATTACACAGGTGCATAAATTATATTTTTCACGGTGTCTATAGAAGAAGAAGCTACCATTTTGGTAATATTATGCGGCTTATTTTTGGCATTCTTTATGTTGTTGTTTGTTGGCCCATCCCAAAAACAAATATTATGACGCTTCCCCTGCCCCACAGATCTCTGTCAGCCAACTGTGTATCCATCTACATAAATATAAATTCAAAAAGAGATTTATTCGTACTTCATTTAATGTAATATATGTATGTGTTTTTGTTGTTGTTGCTATGGGAATTGTAGCGGAATTCACTTTAATTAGTGAATATTTGTGTCGAATTTTACATGACAATTAAATTATGTTTTTTTCTAAGTTTGTTCTTCTTCTTTTGAAGAATTTTGGAGACGCGACATCGGATGTGCAAATTATAGACGCACAAAATTGTAACTGAATTTGGAAACAATAGCCGATATGAAATGCAGGATTAATGAATGAAGAAGCAGGTACCATGGATTTTTTTAAATAATTTTTTCCAGAGTCCACATGAGGCGTGGATTTTTTAAATCATTTTTTCCAGGGTCCACATGAGGCGTGGATTTTTTAAATCATTTTTTCCAGGGTCCACATAACGCGTGGATTTTTTAAATCATTTTTTGCAGGGTCCACATGAGGCGTGGATTTTTTAAATCATTTTTTTCCAGGGTCCACATGAGGCGTGGATTTTTTAAATCATTTTTTCCAGGGTCCACATGAGGCGTGGATTTTTTAAATCATTTTTTCCAGGGTCCACATGAGGCGTGGATTTTTTAAATCATTTTTTCCAGGGTCCACATGAGGCGTGGATTTTTTAAATCATTTTTTTCCAGGGTCCACATGAGGCGTGGATTTTTTAAATCATTTTTTTCCAGGGTCCACATGAGGCGTGGATTTTTTAAATCATTTTTTCCAGGGTCCACATGAGGCGTGGATTTTTTAAATCATTTTTTCCAGGGTCCACATGAGGCGTGGATTTTTTAAATCATTTTTTCATGATTTTAAATCATTCTTTCCAGGGTCCACATGAGGCGTGGATTTTCTAAATCATTTTTTCCATGGTCCACATGAGGCGTGGATTTTCTAAATCATTTTTTCCAGGGTCCACATGAGGCGTGGATTTTCTAAATCATTTTTTCCAGGGTCCACATAAGGCGTGGATTATTTAAATCATTTTTTCCAGGGACCACATGAGGCGTGATTTTTTTTAAATCATTTTTTCCAGGGTCCACATGAAGCGTGGATTTTTTTAAATAATTTTTTCCAGCGTCCACATGAAGCGTGGATTTTTTTTTAAATCATTTTTTCCAGGGTCCACATGAAGCGTGGATTTTTTAAATCATTTTTTTCCAGGGTCCACATGAGGCGTGGATTTTTTAAATCATTTTTTTCCAGGGTCCACATGAGGCGTGGATTTTTTAAATCATTTTTTTCCAGGGTCCACATGAGGCGTGGATTTTTTAAATCATTTTTCCAGGGTCCACGTGAGGCGTGGATTTTTTAAATCATTTTTTCATGATTTTAAATCATTCTTTCCAGGGTCCACATGAGGCGTGGATTTTCTAAATCATTTTTTCCAGGGTCCACATGGTTTCAATTTAAAGGTCAACCACTCCTCT
This sequence comes from Musca vetustissima, assembly GCF_032173495.1. Classification (NCBI taxonomy): domain Eukaryota; kingdom Metazoa; phylum Arthropoda; class Insecta; order Diptera; family Muscidae; genus Musca; species Musca vetustissima. Next base: position 181,938 of record NW_026877219.1, read on the forward strand.
TGGATATACTATCAACTTCTCGGGTCTATGTCCTTCAGGAGTAAATATATAGAGGAGAGGGGGGGCACCTCCTCCAATAAAATATTTATATCAAGCTTAAAGTGTGTCATATGTATATTAATTTTAAAGGTTACATATGTACCTATTAGTTAAAATTTATAAGAAACCAAAAATTATAAAAAAAATTATGAGGCTTGAAAGAAAAAGTGTTCAAAGGTGCCCCCCTCTCCCCAACGCCATAGAATACAAATTTTGTAATTTTTCACACAAAAGTCAGGGTCCATTTGACCCGCTAAATATTGACCGATCTTTATCAAAAGAGCTATGCTTTTTCTTTGGCCCAATCCCCTTCCCCGTGGAAAAATAAGAGATATTTGGGCCATAATTGCGGCCTCTGGAGCGACCACAAAAACGGACAAACATTAAGTATTTGGTCCATTTCATCCCCTAAATATTAACCGATCTTTACAATAGGGGTCTTCACTAAGCCAAACCCATCCTACATGCAAAATTTCGTGAAGATTGGTCCATAACTGTGGCCTGTATCGTGTTAACAAATTATAATGGACAGACGGACGGACACACATGTCTAGATCGACTCAGCTAGTCGAGATCGGTATACTTAAAGGTGGGTCTATTTCGAGGCGTTACAAACTTTTGGGGCAGCACAAAGCTATAATACCCTGACAACATAGTTGTGTAGCATATAAAAATCATTAGCTTTTACCTCTCATCGACAACACCTCACTAATAAAAAATTGGTTTACAACCCAAAGTGTGAAATGTCATCGACAACTGGTGCTGTAAATTTGATGATGGCTTTGGCAGCTGTTTTGCTAGTTGGAAGAAAAAATTCACTTTCAAAAATATTTGCACAAAAGCGACGACGACATGCCACTAAAAGCCGACCGACCACAGGCAAGCAAACGCTGACATACCATTTGAGAGTCTGGAAATCTTCACGATGCGTGTGTGTGAGTTTGTTCGTGCGCCTTTGAAGATCGTCGTCGTTTCATTTCAAATTTTTTTCATTTTCAATTTATGTGAATGACGGCGGCGGTAATTGTTAATTGTTTTAATTTCATTAGAAATTGTTGCGGTATCTATAAACATACTCACATAAATATGTATATTTAGTAATGATATGTCTATTTAAGTGAGCAGTCACGGTTTACGTTTATGTGGCGAATCTTGACATTTCAAGATATTTTATTTTTCATGACAATGAAAAAATATTTTTAAAAAATGCACACCTAATAAAGACCCTGGAAAAATTTAAAAAAAAATCCATGCCTGATATAGACCCTATAAAAAATTGGTAAAAAAAAATTCACGCTTCTGGTAGAGCTTATAAAAACAAATATTTCAAAAATTCTCGCCTCATGTAGACCCTGGAAAAAATTATTTACAAAAACCAAGATAAAATATTTTGAAACCAGTAAGGAAAGTTCAAAAGTCGGACGGGCCGACTATATGATAACCTCTTTCACCACTTTGGGTACATACAAGTCATTCTAGACTTAATTCAGAACGTTTTTTCAAATTTCGTGCCAATCGGAAAATTTATAGAGACTTTGGTGCACCATTTACCTTTAATGGGACGAAAATATATATGGGAGCAATATGTAAATCTGAACCGATTTTCACGAAACTTTGCACACATCATTCTAGGCTTAATTAAGTGCGCTGAGCCAAATTTCGTGCAAATCGAGAGATATATAGGGACTTTGGTACACCATATGCATAAAATCGGACCAAATTATATGGGAGCTTTATCTAAATCTGAACGGATTTTCACGAAATTTAAACACATTGTTCTAGACATAATTCAGTACGCTGAGCCAAATTTCGAACAAATCGAAGGATATATGGGGACTTGGGTGCACTATTTACCTTAAATCGGAAGAAAATATATATGGGAGCTATATATAATTCTGAAGCGATTTTCACGAAATTTAACACACATCGTTCTAGACTTAATTTAGTACGCCATGCCAAATCGAGAGATATATAGGGACTTTGGTACACCATATGCATAAAATCGGACGAAAATATATATGGGAGCTATATCTAAATCGGAACGGATTTTCACGAAATTTAACACACATTCTAGATTTAATTCAGTACGATATGCCAAATGTCGTGCAAATTAAGAGATATATAGGGACTTTGGTACACCATATGCATAAAATCGGACGAAAATATATATGGAAGCTATATCTAAATCTGAGCCGATTTTCCCGAAACTCAACACTCATCACTCTGTACTCAATTCAGTAGGCTATGCCAACTTTCGTGCAAATCGAAGGATATATAGGGACTTTGGTGCACCATTTACATAAAATCGGACGAAAATATATATGGAAGCTATAGTTAAATCTGAACCGATTCTCAGGAAACTTGACACACATCAGTCTAGACTTAATTTAGTACGCTATGTCAAATTTCGTGGAAATCGAAAGATATATAGGTACTTTGGTGCACCATTTACCTTAAATCGGACGAATATATATATATATATATATGGGGGCTATAACTAAATCTGAACCGATTTTCACGAAATTTAATAAACATCGTTCTAGACTTAATTCAGTACGTTGAGCCAAATTTCGTGCAAATCGAAGGATATATAGGGACTTCCGTGCACCTGAACGGATTTTCACGAAACTTAACACACATCACTCTAGACTTAATTTAGTACGCTATGTCAAATTTCGTTGAAATCGAAAGATATATAGGTACTTTTTTGCACCATTTACCTTAAATCGAACCGATTTTTCCCAATTTCAGTAGGGTTTGTCCTTGGGCCAAATAAATTAGCAGTGCCAAATTTCATCCAATTCGCATTACAAATGCGACCTGTACTTTGTTTACAATTTAACATAGACAGACGAACATGCATAAATCCACTTAAATATTGATTCTATGCATATTCTCAAAGGGAACCATGTGTCTATCTCGTTTCCTTTTGCCTGTTACAAACATATGTACAAATACATAATATCTTGTTTGGCCTTGAAAATATATTTTTTTAAAAATCCACACCTTTTGGAAGGCCTTGAACAATATATATTTTTTAATCCATTGCAAACGGAAAGACAAATTTAATATACACTCTATATTATAGTGTAGGGTATAAAAAATGCACCTCATAAAAATTTAAAAATATATATATATATTAAATAGCATTAGAGATCCGTTACTGCAAAAATAAGCACCCACAAAGTGTTTGCAAAAAATATATATTTTTGTATGATTTGCTTACTTGGCGTTTATTTATATACAAAAGTTTTTTTTTTTATTTCGAAAAATGTGCAAAACCCACATCTTTTTTGCCATTATTTGTTTAAAGCATTTTTTTCTTGTTTCTTTTCTGGAAATACGCTGATGTTTGAAATTTTAAATTAAAAACCAGTGAGCGGAGCAGTATAGTCGGACGGGGCCGACCATACGATACCCTACACAACTACCACGGACTCAAATTTTCTGCGGATGTATATTCCGAGCCTGGGCAATATTTCACAATAGAAAATCATTTTCTGCGGATGTATATTCCGAGCCTGGGCAATATTTCGTGATATTTGCTCTTACCCGATTAGAGGTAAACAGCACCTCTTCCTTACACTGACATATTTCCCGAATATTATTAGTATTCAGTACAGCTATTGTCCAGCTATTGTTCAGTACAGCTATTGTCCTTACACTGACATATTTTTCGAATATTACGAGTATTCAGTACTGCTATTGTCCAGATTCCCTTCACCGTGGGATGTGTTGTGATGTTCGGCTTTCATTTGTAGTCTATAGATCGACTCTGAAATAACACAAAAAATTAAGTTTTCGGTCCACTTCATTCCAAATTATTATCTGGTCATCACCGAAAATTATAGGCGTTGTCCTTGACCATAACTGAAACCTCATGGAACATTTCAAAGCGATCAGCGCTATAATTCCCCTCTGTAGAGTGATAATGGGTTACTAAATAATATACGAATACGGAGATACCTGTAAATATTTAGATGTAACTCCCACATCCGAGCACATACAACAATATAATTGGTATTAATTTAAAGGTCAACCACTCCTCTTGGATATAATATAAACTGTTCGGGTCTATGTCCTTCAGGGGTAAATATATATGCTATAGAATACAAATTTTGTCATTTTTCACACAAAAGTCAGGGTCCATTTGACCCGCTAAATATTGACCGATCTTTATGAAAACAGGCATGCTTATTCTTTGGTCTGATCCCCTTCTCCATGGAAAATTTCACGATGTTCGGGCCACTATTGCGGCCTCTGGAGCGACCAGAAAAACGGACAAAAATTTAGTATTATTAGTATATTAGTATTTGGTCCATTTCATCCCCTAAATATTAACCGATCTTTCCCAAAAACAATAGGGGTCTTCATTGGCCAGAACCCATCCTACATGCAAAATTTCGTGAAGATTGGTCCATAACTGTGGCCTGTATCGTGTTTACAAATTATAATGGACAGACGGACGGACGGACACACATGTCTAGATCGACTCAGCTAGTCGAGATATGACGATCGGTATACTTAAAGGTGGGTCTAGGACCAATATTTCGCGGCGTTACAAACTTTTGGGGCTCCACAAAGCTATAATACCCTGACAACATAGTTGTGTAGGGTATAAAAAATGATATAATTTGTATGTTTGTTTGGTATGAGCGTTAAAGACTTAAGGTGAAGGTCGTCGTTAACTTTTTTGTTTTTTTTTTCTACCTCCATCCACACTTTGTTTGCTGTTGTTATTTTGGGTAAATTAATAAAAACTACTTTATTTGGTGGGTAAATAAATAAATATGTTTTTTGTGTAAACTCTCTTGTATGGGTGGTGGTAATGTTGAAATGTATGTATGTTTGTTTAATTTTGGTAAAGGTGTGGTAAAAATTGGCAAAGCATTAATTAATTATGGTAACGTTGTCGTCGTCGTCATCGTCATCGTTTACAAAATGTGTTACTTTTTTAATAATTTTATAATTGGCAAGAAGTTGGGACGATCGAGGAGGAAATTAATATAAAAATTTCCTCACGTAGCTAAAATTTGACTAAATGTTTACAGAGATTCCAAAAAAAAAAATTGTTGGGAATTCTAATTGAAATTACCATGTTCTAACGTATGTTAGAGTTTAAAAGAAATAAATTTTTTAAACAACTTAAGGTTGTTGAAATCGGTAGATATATCAAAAAATTTAAAAAAACTCACTTTTAGTAAATATCCAAATAGGTACATGACATAAAAACTGTTTTAAAAAATCCACGATCTAAGTGGATATTCAAAAAAAAAAAACAGTAAGGAAAGTTCAAAATTCGGACGTGGCCGACTATATGATTCCCTTCACCACTTTGGGTGCATACAAGAGATGTTAATATCTACAATATCCTGTTGATAGAACAGACATAGGCTCTTTGGAGGACCATTGAGATGCAATCGGGCGAAATTAAATGTGCCATCTAGATAGATGTTTGAACCAATTGAAAAACCCCATACTCAAACCATTCTGAAATCAATGAAAAATTGCATGTCAAACGGGCAGACATGGATTCTTTTCTATATAAGACCTATATAAAAATCTGAACCGATTTCAACAAACCTTAACACACATAATTTTTTCCTCAATTGCATTCCCTATGCAAAATTGTGTCTCTATCGGACAAATATTGGGATTTTGGTGTATCATTCACAAAAAATCGAACCGAACCGTATATGGGAACTATATCTGAATTTGAACCGATTTTAACAAAACTTCGCAGACATTATTCTGGACCTAATTCAGTACTCTGGGCAGAATTTTGTCCCAATCGGAAAAATATTGGGAGGGATTTTTGTGCATCATTCACATAAAATCGGACGAAACTATATATGGGAGCTATATCTAAATCTGAACCGATTTTAACAAAACTTCGCAGACATTAATCTGGGCGAGAGTTGGGAGTTTGGTGCATCATTCACAAAAAATCGGACGAAACTATATATGGGAGCTATATATAAATCAGAACCGATTTTTACAAAACTACGCAAACATCAGCCTGGACATATTTCAGTACTCTGTGCAAAATGTTGTCCCAAGCGGACAAATATTGGGAGTTTGGTGCATCATTCGCATAAAATCGGAGGAAACTATATATGGGAACTATATCTAAATCTGAACCGATTTCCTACAATTTCTATAAGGTTCGTCCTTGGGCCAAATAAGTGAACTGTTCCAAATTTCATCCAAATCGGATCATAAATGCGACATGTACTATGTACACAAAAATACATGGACGGACGGACATGCGTAAATCGACTCAGAAAGTGATTCTATGCACATTCTCAAAAGGAAGACACATGACACATGGTGTCTACCTCGATTCCTTTTGCCTGTTACAAACATATACACAAAGACATAATACCCACAGTGTGGTGAAGGGTATAAAAATGAAAACCAGTAAGCGAAGCAGTATAGTCGGACGGGCCGACCATTTGATACCCTACACATCATCCACGAAAATCACTACATTCTGAGCATTGGTAATATTTCGCTATATTTGCACCCTGTTAATAATTAAGTGTAACTCCCACATCCAAGAACATAGGACATTTCGAATTGGTATCAATTTAAAGGTCAACCACTCCTCTTGGATATACTATCAACTTCACGGGGTCTATATCCTTCAGGAGTAACTATATATAACATAGAATACAAATTTTGTAATTTTTCACACAAAAATCAGGGTCCATTTGACCCGCTAAATATTGACCAATCTTTATCGCAAACAGGTATACTTATTCGTTAGTCCGATCTCTTTCTCCATGTAAAAGTTTGCGATATTCGGGCCATAATTGCGGCGTCTGAAGGGGAATTTGGTATATTTCATCCCCTTAATATAAACCGATCTTTATACAAATACAATAGGGGTCTTCATTGGCCAGAACACATCCTACTTGCAAAATTTCGTGAAGATTGGTCCATAACTGTGGCCTGTATCGTGTTTCATTGGCCAGAACACATCCTACATGCAAAATTTCGTAACGATTGGTAAATTATAATAGACAGATGGACGGACGGACGTACGGACACACGTACCTAGATCGACTCATCTATTCGAGATATGGCGTTCGGTATACTTGGAGGTGGGGGCTAGGACCAATATTTTATTAAAACATCTACGGTTTTATTAATACACTTTATACTGTGTATTGTGTGTCTAGTCAATATCATTTATATATAGCTTGAAGGGTCCAAATTATCAAAATATCTCTAAAATCCAGAGACTTATAGATCTCATTATAACATAAAAAAATAAAATTTTAATGACAGTACACACAAAATAATCTCTCAACGTATCACTGAAGCATAGCCGCCAATGACATCGAAATCTCAACAAATGAAAAAGAAAGAAAATCATTCAACAAAAAGGCCAACGACCGACCCACAAATATTGTGGCAATTATGTACAACTCTACTCTACAACTCCATAGTACGTAGTACTCCCATCATAGTCATCATCAGCCATCGACTACTATCAAAATACTAAGCAAAAAACTCTAAATTATTAATAATGAAAGAAAAAAAAACAAATAAATACTCTCTGCTCCTTCTTCGATCATTTTTTCCAACAAAATAATGACATACACCCGGCACTTGTGTATTGTATTGTGTTGTTGTTCTTGTTGCTGTGAGGTACCTCCCAAGGGACCATCGATAAAGATTCAGACCATTGTCGTCGTCATCATCATCATCGTCGTCGTTGTAATTTTCATCGACTTCTTATTATTGTCGTTGTACTATTTTCTCTGTTATCCTCTATGAGAGCTTGTTGTCGTTGTTGTTGTTGCTGCTGTAACTAATGTCACTTGCCTTATTGTTTATTGTTGTTGTTGCTATTTCCATTCGTTAGTTATGATTGTTGCTTCATTGTTCGCCTACTTTGCCTGCCTGCCTGCCTGGCTGGCTTGCTAGGTCGGCCCTCGGTTTGTGTCGCCTCATAGTACTACTTGGAACCGTTTGTGAGATGAAGTTCATTGGCCATTAACAAACCAACCAAAAGTGTCATTAAGTGCACAAAGAGTCATAATGACAGCAGCCAGCCTGGCAAATAACAGCAACATCAGAGCAACAATGGCAATAACAATAAACAAGCCATGGATATTTGTCAAGAGATTGAAATCATTGCCTAGACCCATCATCACCCTCGACATCATCATCACCATCATCGTTGTAGTAATTATTTAAATATTTTATTATTGTTGTTGTTGTCATTTTATGCCAATAGCTGTTGCTCTTGGCGGCTTTCGTACAAACCGAAAATTGAAAAAGTTTTTCGTTTTGGCCTAAACTACAATCTAAATGTTCCTTTTTTGGGGGTAATAATTATTTTAAATGGAATTTTATTTTTTAATTTCTTTCACAGAAGGTTTTTTATAGACGGGGGGAATATTCTGATATTTAATAAAAACAAGATTTTATGGGTGGTTTAATGAGAATATAACTGTAAAAAACGGTTAATGATTTGGCAAACGTTCGTAATAATTAAAAATAAAAGCTCCAGGGATGAACGGATTAGATTTTAAATCTTCGGCTAAACTCTTTGACAACGAAATTGGAAATTCAAAAAAAAAATCTAAGGCCTAAGTTGATATCCCAAAAAAATCACGCCCTAAATTGAAGTCCTAACATTTTTTTTTTTTTTTAAATCCATGCCCTTAGTGGATATCAAATGTGGATGCCCTAAAAAAATATTTTTTTAAAAATCCACGTCTTAGTAGATATCAAAAAAATATGTTTAATAAATGTACGCCTCCAAAAAAAGTGTACATATCCCATTTTCCAACTTGAAATTTTCCGTAACTTGTCATTTCAGGCTCTCATAGGGTACAAAAAATCCCTGCATACAATATTACTCATGAATTTTTGGTTATTGACTCTATGAGATGTACCAGAAGCGGTAGACCTATATACATTAGATAATTTAGACTCTCAAAAAAGTCCCAGAACTAAATTTTTGATTATTGGCGCCCAACATATATGTAATTACCAGCCTAAATCATCCGCTAAATGCCCCTAAGAATGCCGCTCGTGGAAATGATCTAATATCAGAAATTTAAATTTAAGATTAAATAAAATATTTCATATTATTTTGTTTTTGCAAAAAAAACTGGCGCCCAACGTGGAGTCGGATCATATAAATATTACTCTATGAATGCCGAAATTAAATTGCTTACCAACATCGCTGAAGTTTTTTCCGAATTGAAATATGAAGCATTTTTTTATATTTTGAACTGGTATTTTGTAATTCAACTTTCAAAGTGCGGCCAACGTAGGACTTGGTATCGCATATAATTTCCTAAACCTCAAAAGTAAAATTGATGCTAAAAAGGAAAAACAATAAAAATCCTCGGCTTATGGTTTGCGGAGGTCTACAGGTTTTATTTTTCGCTTTATATAAGGTTTATGATTTCATCAAAGAGTGGAGAGGTACCAGAAGAGGTTGGCCTATGGACATTTGATATTATTATTGGCGCCCAACGTAGAGCAAAATTTCTCAAATATGTAATTTACCAGCCTACATCATCCGATAAATGTCCTTAAGAATCCCGCTCGTGGAATAAATCTAATGTCTGAAATAAATTTAAGATTAACTATTTCATATTATATTCTTTTTGCAATAAAAATGGCACCCAGCGTGGAGTCGGATCATATAAATATTACTCTATAAATGCTGAAAATAAATTGATTACCAATGTCATATGAACATTTTTCTTATTGAAACATGAAGAATTTTCATTAACTTCTATTTTGTAATTCAACTTTCAAAGTGGCGCCCAACGTATGACTTGGTCTCGCACATAATTTCTAAACCCTAAAAATGAAAATTCATGCTAAAAAGAAAAAGAAGTAAAAATTGTCAGTCGGTATTGCTTGCCGACAGATATATGCCCTCTGCCTATGGTTTGCGGAGGTCTACTGGTTTTATTTTTCGCTTTATACAAGGTTTATGATTTCATCAAAGAGTTGTTCGCCTATGGAGAGGTACCAGAAGAATTTGGCATATAGACCCCATTTTAGAATTTTGGAAAAATATTACGATTTGCAAAATGTGGACCAAATTAGACATTCAAGTATCGCGAGGGTATCAGAAGGATTCATTGAAAATGGCGCCCAACGTAAGGTCTAAATAAAATACATAAAACCACATCATAAATTAGTGAAAATTTAAATGCAAATACAAATTCGTTGATGCTACTCTGCCAAATGAAATGTTTATCATTACGGCACGAACATTTATTTGAAATTTCTTCTTGTAATATAATTTGCATAACGGCGCCCAATGTGGAGATATGACCTCACGCTATTAATGATAATTGACATAAAAGAAAAGAAAATAAAAAACTATAATGGCGCCATATGTGTTTCATATTAATGTACCTTAGATTGATGCAATTTGAGAGAAGGAGAATGAGGCCCAATGTATTTTTCAATTTTACAAAAGTGGCGCCCAACGTAATTGATGAATATTCGCATTAACGGTTAACTTGATTGGTTAGGGTTCCAAACCAACGTAAATGTTGACATATCTTATATCAAAAATTAATTGAAATATTTTTTAATGGCGCCCAAAATGTGTAATTAGAAAATGTACGAGAATATGTTTCCTAGTTTTTTTTCATAATGGCGCCCAATGTTTATTGAGAAAATAACCAAGAATAAATGCAAATTTAATAAAAATACTAATTTCAATCAAATTTAATCGAACATAAATACAAAGATATTTCATTTGCCTTACAATTTTCTTATGGAAATGACATGACTCGGAACTAAGCCCAACAATAGTGGCTTTAAATTCATACAAGTAACCATGGAGAAAATACCTTCTCTATTATGGTCCCACCATATACCAAAAGCCCTGATATTCAATGCGAAGCAAACAATAATAGCTTAACAAACTCATTAATTTTCTTCGGTCGTTAGCTTAACAACAACAATTTGGTAGTGATTTTTTCACCAGAAGCTCCCTTCATCTACTCACCCACCCACCCAGTATACCATTTGCACACTTACACAGTTGCTAACTAAGGCAGGACAACAAAAGCGACACACATACACAAGCAAATGCAAAAACATGAAAACAATTGATAAAAATCGGCAAACGCCTTTCTAGTCCTTCGACGAATGAACGAGCGAACGAACGAATGGGCAAACGAACTCCACCATCATAACAACGAAACGAATGGACGAACCACACCGGCTCCATCATCGTCATCATGTTAAATACACAAATGAAACGAAACGAGCCAAGTCTAGTGAAAGCTTCGAAAAAAACAAAATCGGAAAATATTCACTCGGCAACAACAAACAATTAACAAAGAAGGCACAACAATATGGAAGAAGAAGAAGCAAGCGGACAGGAGAGGATACAAGGAGAATGGCATGGCGCTTGGAGAGTAGTGTAGTGGGGTAAATACAGCAACAACAAATTTCAAAATCAACTTTATACACAAAAACCCGAATTGTTGTCGTCCACTTTTACTGAAGAGAATATGGACTATGTAGGGAGTGCCGGGTGTTAGGACGAACGATCGAAGGAACGAAGGACCAAAAAAGAAGCAACGTTAACAATGATTATGTACTCCTGTTGAAACTTTATTGTTGTTGATTTTGTTTTACCTTTTTTTCGATTTTTGTTGCTGACAATGTGGAGGAGGAGGATAAAGAGAAAGGACATTGAATGATTGTGTGTGTGTGTCGTTACATTTAATGCCAGTCATTATGTTGTACCAGCAGTTAGTCCATTCTTTCCATTACCACACACCATATGGTTGTTGGTCATCAGTTCATATGGGTGCAGTACGATGTACGTACGTACGTCTGTATGTCCTTCTCAATATTTGGATCCTTGTTATAATAGTTCTGCTTTCCTTTGTCCCAAAAAAATCCCGTTGATTAACCCTTTGGCTATAAATGACTTCTGCCAGAGTATGTTAGTAGTCGTAATAGCAATGAGTTTTAATTTTGAACAAAACTAAAACTAAATCCGAAAAGGATTTAGTTTTATGTTTATTTCTTTTTTTCACGTGGAGAGAATAAATATTTGATTGTTAATGACTCTTAAAGAGACAAAGGGAATATTTGCCTTTAAAAGTCAATGTTTTAAATTAAATGTGAAAAAATGGCGCCCAACATGGAGCATTGTTAAGTAAAGTTAAACAATGTTTATCAAGAAAATTAGCAAGAATGAATGCCAATTTAATAACGGCGTCCACCGTAGGTCATGATAAATTAAAATATGTCTTCATAAGAATACTGATTTTTATTCGAAATATCAAACACAAATGCAAAAATATTTAATTTGCCTTACAATTTTCTTATGGAAATGGCGCCCATCTTGGAACCTAGAAATCATAAAATTGGTGTGAAATGTAAAAAATGCTAAATCAAAATTTTTTAATGTTATTGACAATTTGATATGGTAAGTATGTAGGATCGTGTCCTTATAAAATTCCTAGGTTGTTTATTTTGAAAATTCTATTTTGTTATCATTTTATAAAAGTGGCGCCCAACGTAATTGATGAATATTCGCAATAATTCCTTATGATTGGTTCTGGAATGACACCCACCAAACGTTAATGTTGAAATTAATCATGGAATCATGAAAATTTCTCTAAAATATTAAAAATTTTAATGCAGACAAACAATTACAGATGTTGCTATACAAATTACTAATATCAATTTCGGTAAATGTTATCATCGGAACCAAGCCCAACAATGGTGGCTTTAAATTTTTTCCGTTAAAAAAAGTTAAAGGAAATATTTGCAAACGTAAAAAAACTGCAATATTCTGTGTTTCTCAATATTTTTGTTCAAATGTTTAGAAAATAAAAAGTGGCACCCAACGTGGGGCACAAGTATTTTGTTAGGAAAAAAAAAATTGAAAACCAGAGTTTTTTTACAAAAACTAAAATGTCGTTATGATCGGTCGCATCGGACTTGTTACACTCATTAAGTGAACATTTAAAATACGTTAAGCCGAACTATGAGGTGAATATTTAAAATAACAGTAGTCGCTAGGGATCTTCATAAACGGGCTATACTATGGAAATATGGAAGGTTAGAGCCAATTCGGTTTAAAAACGTATTCAAAACATTGAATGGGAACTTAAAATACTAAATTATAATCAAATCTGTTAAAACTCGATCTAAAGATCCTCAAAATACGGAATACTTAGGGGTGCATTTTAAGCCTCTTTGATAAAAACAAAAACATACTTTATATAAAGCGAATAATAAAGCCTAAATTCTGAAGAGGTTACATATCTGTCGGAAACACCGACTGACACTTTTTTACATGTTGTAATACAAAAAAATATATGTAGAATAGTAAGTCCCCTCTGGACTTTAGTCTTTAGATAATAAAGATATTCATTCACTTGCTAGGGCGGAGGAAGTCTATGACCCAGATCATGGACGTACGCAGGGGGCGGCCCGAAATGATTTTTTTCGCAGTAAATTTATGTCTGCAACAGCGAACTTTTTCATTTTATACTATCCTGATAAAATTTCAAGTTTCTACATTTGAAAATTGTGTTTTATTTAATAATTAACCATGTGTAAACTCATTCTTAACATACTGTATTTATAGTAGTCCTCGTATACACAAATGAAATATTCCGGCTAAATATTATTATTGATCTCCTTTAAATTGAGTTCTCTCAGCCCCCATAAAAGCCCAAGCGAACTCTCGCTCTAAAATCAAATAAATAAACAACTCAAGTTTTTATGATCAACAACAACAAAAACGTTTTATGATAAAAAAAAACCCTCCACAATATTGCAAAATACATATAAAGAACATTTTTTAACGGCCAGAACAACAAAAACAAAATTGGGAAAAGTGGTTGTTTTCCGAAAGGGGTGTTAAATAGAGAAAAATACACCAGAAGAACAACAATCACACAGAAATAGGTTGTTTGGCACGTCATGTGCGTGCTTGCGTGCGTACGAGTGTGTGTGTGTGTGACTGCCGGCCGCCACACAAAACGGGGGGAGTATATTGTAGTGTGATACGGAAAGAAATAAACACACACAACCGGTGTAACGGTAAATATACCGGCTTCCTTTCAAACAAATGCATAAAAATATAACAACAATTTAAGGGAGAGCGAAAGAGTGTGAGAGGGCGAGCAAATAACAAAAAAAGCCTAAACGAGAGAAAAAGGCACACACATCATTCTCAATTGGGCAATTGGAATTTAATTTCCCCAATGCATACAAAGGACGAATACCACACAAAATGAAATGAAACACGGAGTTGTTTACGTGACAACAGGAACTGACGTAAAATCCTGTTGAGAGAGAGAAGAGACAATGAGGCACACACAGTAATGGTGAATATGGAAATGTGGCAAAGGGATATCTAAACAAAAAAAGACAAGGTGAATTTTGCATTTTTTGGGTTGGTAAACTTTTTCATTTGTTTTTGTTGTTGTATTTGGGTGGTGCTTTCAAATTTCCCGTTGTATGAACCACCGAGAGACAGAGAGAACGTATAACGACGGCACATAAAGGGAATAATCAAAACATACACGGCAGGAAAAAAAAAGAACTCTAGAAAGGCTACACAAACGACAACAACAACAACAACCACAACAAGGAGAAAAAACAGGGAGCAGCATGAAAGATTTTGTATCCCTAAATAATAACAACAACGACAACAAAACATAGGAGTTGTAATATTCGTTGTCACCTTTGCTATCATCAAGAGTATAAAATAGCATAGAGAAAGAGAGCATATACCCTGCCTGCCACAGGAGCACAAGGAAGAAATTCACGATGATGGAATATGAAATGAAACGACCGTAGAAGAACTGGTCGTCGTCATCGTATTTTTGTACATACAAGAGTATTATTGCTCTGTTGTGGATGAGCACAACAGAGCAACTGAACTTCTCAACACGATTTTTTTCGTCTTTCGTACTCTACAACAGGCTTTAGATATATATTTATAAAATAGGGATAAAAATGACTGGAGATATACATAGATATATATGTGTGCGGTTGGTTGGATGGATGGATATTTTGTGTGTGTACCTACCGGAGACGACGAAGGAACGATGAAAATGCGTTTTCCTTGTTTTCTCTGCGTTTTTTTCTTTCGTTTCGGAAAAAGCAGCCCCAGCCCTTTAATGCATTTTCACAACTACGACGAACAAATTTCCAGGCGGCTGCTACGGGGATTTTCTTTTTTGGCAAAGTCCTACTTGGTTGTTGGGTGGTGCAAAGTTAGTTTTTGTTGTTTTTTCACTAAAAATTCTTTAAACAATTTTTATTTTTATGTTGAAATTTTTTCCATTCCAGACAAAAAACGCACTGATGACAGACAAAATATCAATGATTTATTATGGGTGGAAATTTGCTGTCATATATATGTATATAATTTCCACTCACACACACAGGTTTCTTCTATTTTTTTTCGCTTAACACAATTCAACACAAAATTCAACTGATTTTCTTTTTGTTGTTGTTAATTAATCACTTTGCAATTTTTATGCAAAATTTATCCAAACATATTTTGCCTTGGCAAAAAAATTTCACTTGCAATTTTTTGTTTTATTTGTACAAACGCGATTTTTCTTGCTCGATTCACTTTTTCTATTTCTCTCGGTTGCCTGCCTGGCTGCTTGTTGTTGGGGTTTGATTGTGGGATGGGAGACAACAAATTTTTTCGTTTTTCTTTTTACCTTATTGAGAGATACAAAATATATTTATTTTCTTTCACATATAATTCTTTTAATTTCACTGGTAATTATTAGACTTTTCCAAATGGTTTCTGGTTTTAATATTTAATTAATTTTATTTCTATGAGAAAAAGAAATATTCTTTCTTTCGCTTCTCTACCACTTTCGTATTTCTTGTCGTCTACGCGAATCAGACACCTCTTGCGTTTTACACAAAACTGTCTGTCATATGCAATGGGTTAGGGTTAGCTAGGTCGATTTTACAACTAATCGATGGCTAATGACAGACAATTGTTATAGAGTAATCGATTATTTTGTTGTTGTCGTCGTCGTTCTCTGTTAAAAGAGAGCATTAAATGGCGTATTTATTCTGATTTAAAGATTGGATTTTTTAGATATTTTGAAAATGTTTCAAATATAATTTATTATTATACTTAATTATTATGTATTTCAGTACAACAAATTGGCCACTGATCAACACTGTAAACTTTTAACGGCGTTAGCTTTTTTGGTATATCGGCGTCGTTATGAATGTGGGCACAATCATAGCGTTTGTAAACAGCGGCAAATTATATGTGGGAAATATTTCAAAAAAATTCCTTTCATTGTCCATGTTTTGTTGAAATATGAGTATCAATTTAAAGCAGCTAAAATCCTGATTACAAAAATGTTATAATTTTATAGAAAAGACATAATAATAATTTCATAATTTTGGAAAATGCGTCTTGTCTTGTCCTATAAATAAGGTCGTCCAGGAAAATCAACTGGATATCAAATGCCAATAATGGATTTTGCTGTCAAAATCCATTACTGTGAATTGACTCCCATTATGAAAACGTAAGCAAAGTCCAAATTTTTGATATTTGACATGAGAAAAAACAGTTGACTTTCGCTAACTGGCCTTGGTCAAGTTTTTACGATTGTATGTCTTTGATATAAATCGATTAAAATAAGATTCATTTTCAGATAATTTTTTCTATATTGGTCCATATATTTATACAGCCTAAAGGTATTTTTTTTTTTTCATTTGATTCCTACAAATCACTTCAACATTTTAATTTATAGTCATTTAGGCTATATTATAGCCCATTTTCATTTATTTTATTTATTTTTTTTTTTTGGTTCACTTAAAGCTAAAACAACAATTTTCTTCGCAAATAAATTACTCAACAAAAATTAAATTACGTTAATTAAATTAATCACATAAAAGGTTTACACATGGCCAAAGTATGATCGACACCAAATGCAACTTTGGTAACTTTTCCATTTACCGCCGTTTTTAGAGGGAAAAATTGATCTTGTTTATGGCCCAGCCCTAAATGGCCACAACGATTTTTACCCCACATAAATAGATCACCATCGGAATTAATTGCACCCATATGGAATACACCACAGCCGATTGAGGTAACATAGGTGGTTTCACTGAAATCATTACGACCAAATAATGCTGGCAAAAGATGTTGCGGTTTTGAGGATTGTTCGACATAGGGTCCGAAACCTAAAATACCAAACCCCCAGGTATAGACCAAACCCTCTTCATTGAGGACCATACAAAATGAACCACCCGCAGCAATATCTTTAAATTTACCAATTCCTTTGGTCAGTGACAAATGACGCGGGGAATTTATTTGACTTTCAGCATCTTCGGAATCATCTAGTTGACCATATTCGGAATTACCCCAACCGAAAACTTCACCTTTATCGTTTAGGGCTAGCACGCAATCGGAGGCACAGCTTAACTTTACAATATGTTCACGTGATATATCACCAAGGGCTTGTGAAATCCGACCATTTGTCATATAATGTCCCTGACCGGTTTGGCCATCGGCTCCCCAACCACAGGTATATACATGGCCCAATTTTGTCAAAAACATTGTATGATCCTGGCCACATACAACATTTACGATTGTATCCGTCTCGCCACAAATATCTTTTTCCGATAGACGGTGTATCAGCGTACTTCCTCGATATTGTTCATCTTCGATAATTTCTCTACAACATTGCCCATATGAATTGTTACCCATGGTAAAGATGGTGCCATTTTTTGTAACCACCACCAAATGGGCACGACCCGCTGACATAGAACGTATCATCATATCCTCATCGGTTTCACCTTCAATGCGGGGTAATTTTATGGGGGTTGGATAAATGATTACATCGAGATTTTGTGGATCTTTGGGATGCCCTCTAAGGGGGGTGGGAAGAAATGTTAATGAAAATTAAAAAATTAGGAAGGTAGGACTTAAGACGGAAGGGGCCGACTATGTAATACCCTACACCACATTGGGTGCTATACATATAACAAAAAAACTTAACGCACGTTAATCTTGACTCAATTCAGTATGATATGCAAAATTTCGAGTCAATCGCACCAACATTTACATGAAGTCGGACGAAAATATGTGTGTGAGCTATATTTTAACCTAAACCGATTTGAATAAAACTCATCAAACGTCATTATAGCCCTCTAACATCGTAGTCGATGCTCATTTCCTGCCAATTGGACAAACCTGGGGTCAATCGGACGAACGTGGGGACCCATATACGATAAATCCGAAGAAATTATACATGGGAGCTATATCCAAATCCGACCAGATTCAAGTCAAACTTTACACACATCATTCTGGACCCATTTCAGTACGATATGCAACATATCGTGTTATTCTTACGAAAATAAGTTACTTTGGTGTAACATTTACATAAAATCGGACGAAAATATATATGGGAGCTATATCGAAATCTGAACAGATTTTGATAAAACTTAACACTCGTTATTCTAGACCCAATTCAGTAAAATTTCAAGTCAATCGGACCAAACGTGGGGACTTTGGTGCACCATTTACCTGAAATCCGAGAAATTATATATGGGAGCTATATCTAAATCGGAAACGATTCTCGCAAAATTCATAAGAGTACGTCCTTCGACCAATTAAAATTAATGCTCTCAAAAGACGTATTCTAAGCATCTCCGCAAAAGTACCAATGTCACCATCTTCTTCCCTACTACGTGCTACATACAAATACACATAACACCCTGTGTGGTGTAGGATATAAATCGGATAATGGAACAAGTTGAGTTTAGGGGCTCATCTCCGATTTTTCTGAAATTTTTGTCATAGGTAGATCTCGTCTCCCTGATCACGAAAATATATGACTTTCATGGGGGAAGTCCATAATTCCCGAGATATGAAATTTTTGTCATAGGTAGATCTCGTCTCCCTGATCACGAAAATATATGACTTTCATGGGGGAAGTCCATAATTCCCGAGATATGGACCTCTAAAGTTCCGAAATTCCTATGTTCATAACTTCGTTATTTATGAATCGGTGAAGGTAATATTGGTATGATTGTAAAGCGTACACATTATATTTCCACTTAAATTCGTCTTAATTAAAAATTATTCAAAATAGCCGGCCTTCGGCCGGGGATTTAAGACTTTCTCCTATGGACAGGCGGAAAATTCGGCTAACGCATCAACAATGTTTTTTAAACTCTTTTTTTTCTAAATAGCCGGCCTTCGGTCGGGGATTTAAGACTTTCTGCTATGGACAGGTGGAAAAATTGGCTACGCGATTAAAATTTCCTTTATATCAAAGTTTTTCTTATACAGCCGGCCTTCGGCCGGGGATTTAAGACTTTCTCCTATGGACAGGCGGAAAATTCAGCTAACGCATCAACAATGTTTTTAAACTAATTTTTTTTCTAAATAGCCGGCCTTCGGCCGGGGATTTAGGACTTTCTGCTATGGACAGGTGGAAAAATTGGCTACGCGATTAAAATTTCCTTTATATCAACGTTTTTCTTATATAGCCGGCCTTCGGCCGGGGATTTAAGACTTTCTCCTATGGACAGGCGGAAAATTCGGCTAACGCATCAACAATGTTTTTAAACTAATTTTTTTTCTAAATAGCCGGCCTTCGGCCGGGGATTTAGGACTTTCTGCTATGGACAGGTGGAAAAATTGGCTACGCGATTAAAATTTCCTTTATATCAAAGTTTTTCTTATATTGCCGGCCTTCGGCCGGGGATTTTAGACTTTCTCCTATGGACAGATAGAAAATGCGATCGAAATTTTCTTTTAAATAAACATGTTTCTCTAAATATCCGTCAATATTACCATTGTCGGCCTATAAATGTCCAAGTTATGAGCATATGAATTCCGGAACTTCAGAGGTCCATATCTCGGGAAATATGGGTTTCCCCCATGAATGTCATATATTTTCGTGATCAGGGAGACGAGATCTACCTGTGGTAAAAATGTCAGAAAAATCGGAGATGAGCCCCTAAACTCAACTTAAGCCCTAAATCGGAAACGATTCTCGCAAAATTCATAAGAGTACGTCCTTGGACCAATTAAAATTAATGCTCTCAAAAGACGTATTCTAAGCATCTCCGCAAAAGTACCAATGTCACCATCTTCTTCCCTACTACGTGCTACATACAAATACACATAATACCCTGTGTGGTGTAGGATATAAATCGGATAATTATAAATACCTACTTCATTTGCATACCCAATTGTGAGTCGGTATTTAAGCCGGTGCCAAACAAGGTCTCACCATCCGATCGATTAACAGCAAAAGCGGAAAATCCATAACCGGCAGTCATATCCAAAACTTCATTGTTAACGGAAAATTGCATACGGGTTGGATGATGTACCATGGCAGTGTAACGTTCCTGGGCCTTTTTAATATTTATAATATTACCCAATGCACCGGTCTCCTGATAGCCCCAGCCATAGACACGTAACTTATGCTGATCGGAAGGTTTTCTATCCAATACTATTAATGGGAATAGAAGAAAATTATTCAATGTTATGGTTCGAGGGAGGATGCTTCGATTTTACTTACCTGGCACTTTGGACTCATCCTGCTTAAGTAAACTACGTTTGGCCTTTGTTGTATATGGCCGTATAAATACTAATTCTTGTTTAAATAGTTGTCTTAACATTTTCATTTAGAAAATGTGTTTTTTTACGTGTGATTATTTAATTAAGTTGTTTTGATTATGTTGTTTCCATATATTTAATAAGCGAGAGTCTTCTTCTTCTTATTCCCCTACATGACTGCATGTGGTACTGTGAGATGATAACACAAATGGTAAGAGAGAGAGAAAGTTATCGATGACACACAGACTGTAAACAGTTGCTTTAATTATTTTTTTTAATTAATTAATGGCTTTTTATTGTTGTTATTTTTCTATGACACGATTGTTGATTGATAAATAAGAAGGAAAAGGGAATAGAAAGCATTATCCAAGTATGTATACTTATATTTGTTGGCGGCAAATAAATCCTAGTTATCGATAAGTGAATAATCGTCCATCAGCTGTGCTAGGAAATCAATGTGGGCTTTGATTTTAATGTCTTTGTGTTTAATATTTGAATTATTTTAATAAGTAGAAAAGAATAGAACACCTCCTTTTCCCCTTTAATGAATATAAATAAATTAACAGTGTAAACAATATAAGTTTGCACAAAACCACATACCAACAAGAAAACACCCATGTAAACTGCTGAAACTTTGTTTAACGATAACCAAAATCTTGAATAAAAGGAATAAACAAAATGAAACATCTTTCAACACAACAGGAAATTGTTTTAAAACTAAATTTATTAGATTCCCGGGTAACCAGAACCAAGCTTCTATTGGACTACTATAGACGGCGCCGAAATAACTCCATAAATAAGCTGCAAATGTTACAGGTGCAGCAACTACATTTACTATGTGCTTTACTGGATGAACCTCGTCCCTATCGTACTGTATGGACATATGTAAGTGGAGTTTTTTTTAAAACCCAAATCGAAAAAATTAAATATAGGTAGTTTCTGTTTTTCTTTCTCTTACCAGTCCCAAGAGACCAATTTCTGGGAAATCGAAGCCCAACAAATGCCGGAGGATGTATTTAAGGACAAATTTGGTGTAAATCGCAAATCATTCAACAAGCTATGTGAATTTTTAACACCAATGACAAAATTGGATAGTGAATTTCGTAAATGTATACCATTGGACAAGAGAATTGCCATATGCCTATACGCTTTGAGGCATTCGACATTTTATTCGGAAGTTGGTAGTGTTTTTGGTATTGGAAAATCAACGGTATGCATTCTATTGAAAGAACTTATACAATTTGTTGTGGAAACGATGCGGGAGAAATATATGCCAAAGGAGTTTCTAACACCCGAAGTTTTGCGGGAATGTGTGGGAGGTTTTGAAAAATTGGGTGTACCACAATGTTGTGGGGTACTGGGTAAGTAAAAAGAGGTAAACAATTTAATAATTGGTTTGTGTTTGTGTTTTTTTAAATATTGTTTTTTTTAAGTCATTTAATTATTTTTTCCATTTTAGATGGTCATCGTTTTAATATCAGCTGTAACATGCGTGAAGGTAGAGATTATTTAACTCTATTGGCTTTAGTGGATCACAAGTAAGAACATCTTTTATTTAAATATATTTTTTCAACAACAACAAAAAACAATAATAATTATTTTATTTTTTATAGTCACAAAATCCGCTATGCTTATGTGGATAGCAATGATGGCTGGAATTATCCTTCAGTTTATAATAAAACAGACTTGCCACAAATGTTCTCCCGTCGTGGCGAAATACTCAAAACTATGTCAAAAAATATCAACGGTATTGAAGTTCCGATTTTCATGATTGCCGATACATCATTTAATCTATCCGAACATGTAATGAAACCTTATGTCTATGGCATTAGTTCTTCAGATCCGGAGAAAATCTTCAACAATAATTTACAGAAATGCCATCAGGTTGTTGGCGAAACATTTACCCAGTTGAAGGCACGTTTTCGTCGCCTAACAAATGGTATACCATCGAATATTGCCAATGGCCGTAATACAATCTACATTTGTTGTATTCTACATAATTTTTTACTCGAACAAAATGATGAAATTCCCAGCGAATGGATTGAGAAGCAGAGTAATTTAGACAGGTTGCCAAATAGCAGTGGTTTGCTGCAAGAATTTGAAACAATCGAATTTGATTTTCGTGCAGAGGAAATACGCAACTGTTTGGCAAGTTATATGTACGATACACAATTGAAGACTGAGTAAAAGGTTTTTTTTTAAGTTAAAAAATATCGTTTTTATTATTTATTTAAATATAATAAGAGATTTTATATATTGATAAGACATCGCAAATAGTCAGTAAGTCACAGTCTCGTCTAGTTGAAAATGAGTCGCAATAATACTTGGACTAGCGATGAGGTGGAGAATATTGCCGATCCTAAATTTTTAAGGGAACAAAACCCACCACCATAAGATGTAGTATATATTAAATTTGTCATTCCCTTTACAAAACCTCGAAATATTCACCGGGGACCCTATATGCTTGATCAGAATAAAATTCTATGTTCATTTATGCACCTGTCTACCCGTCTAATGAAATCGCCACACAACACTCAATATTTACGATGTTCCGTAGAGTTCACATTGGGTAGCAAATATATCAACCAAAAATTATCGATATCGGTCCACTCTTTAAGATAGTCCCCATATAACAATACCCTCAAATATTAACCAAATTGGCAATTACTTAGTATTTTGAATTCATATTGGATAACAAATCTCCCTACCAAAAATTATCGATATCGGCCCACTTCTTAGGATAGCTCCTATATTACCGTAACCACATTATTCAATATTTTGCAGAAATTGGCTGTAATTTGGTACTATGAGTTCGCCTTGGATAGCAAATCTTCCAACCAAAAATTATCGATATCGGTTTACTTTTGAGGATTGGCTCGCCTATAACGGTACCACCATTATTCGATATTTTTGGGAGTTTGGGCACATTTTTTGACCGAATTGGCTGTAATTTGATACTTTGAATTCGCATTGGGTAGCAAATCTCCCTACCAAAAATTATCGATATAGGTCCACTTTTTAATATAGTCCCCATATAATGGTACCTACCAAATTTTCGGTATTTTGTGGGAGACTTGATACGTTTTCCAATCGAATTGGCTGTAATTTGATATTATGAGTTAACATTGGATAGCAAATCTCTCCTCCTTCGATATCGGTTTACATTTGAGGATAGCCCCCGTATAACAGTTCCTCCCAAATTTCGATATTTGGGTAGTTTAGGCACATTTTTCAAACAAATTGGCTGTAATTTGGTATTTTGAATTCTTATTGGATAGCAAATCTCCCGACCAAAACTTATCGATATTGGTCCACTTTTTAGGATAGACCCCATATAAGGCTAACCCTCACTATTCAATATTTTGCAGATGTGGGGCACGTTTTTAACTGAATTAGCTGTAATTTAGTACTTTGAATTCCGATTGGGTAGCAAATATCTCTACCAAAAATTATCCATATCGGTCCCATTTTTAAGATAGCCCTTATATAACAATACCACCAAATATTCGGAATTTTGAAGTTTGGACACGTTTTTCAACCAAATTTGGTATAATTCAGTATTTTTAATTCTCATTGGATAGCAAATCTCCCTACCGAAAATTATCGATATCGGTTTACTTTTGAGGTTTTGAGGATAGAAAGAAATACAAAAACAAATTTCAGTATATTCATTAAAATTTTTTAACATCTTTTTTTTTAATAAAAAAATTGTCATATATTAAATTTAAATACATGCGAAATAAGGAATATTATTTCAAAACTACAAACATTTTTTAGTAAAAAAATAATTTTTAAAAATAAAAAGTGAAAAAATTAATCCGTGTCTCATTACAGTAGGAAAAATAAGAAACCAATAACTAAAAAATGTTGGTGTTGTGAAATTTCCATTAACACCTACAACAGTTCAATATTTTTTTGTTTACTTGAGGTTCAGATACAATCATTTTCAGCATGACAGTTAAATAGTTTATGGGTCAGTAGGTGCAAAAATTATTGTTACCACTCTCCACTAAGAAATATTTTTTCTTACATGACATTGACCGTATCTGTCCACTTGTCTGTCAGCTTGTCATATCGTAATTATGCCAATAATTCCTTTAATATTTCATTACGTTCCCTTTCAATGGCGACTAGTTCTTTCTGCAATTGTAACATTTTCTGATCCGCCTTTTGACGTTCTTCAGCTTCGATTTGCATAATGTCTTGACAATTTCTCAGCAATTCCAATATTTCTTTATTGTTATTTTGTACATCTCGCCTATTTCGATTCGATGACTTTGGAGGTTGTTCTATTTTCCGTACTGGTTTAGTATCACTAATTGTTTCCTCATTATAATTTAACGATGACGTTTCGTCTTTATGATTTTCATATTCAATTTTCTTTACGGGATTATTATCGTCCAGTTCGTCTTCGTTACTGTTTATGGTATCATCTTCATGGTAATACGGTTTAGAATCTGAAATGGAATTAAATTTGCAAATTATAATTATAAATATAATGAAAAATAATTTATTATCACACATACCTTCTTCCTCTTCCTCGGCAACTCGATCATTTATGGGTAGTGGTTCTGTGGGTTCACTCTTTAATGCTTTATATATTTTATCTACAATTGAATAGAATCTCCATTCCGATTTACCACCCTCAAGGGCAAGTTTACGTTTTTCTAATCTAAATATATTGGAATGATGTAATGCAATTAATTATTACTTCTGGATATGATATAAAAATATATATAAAAATAGTAAAAAAAATCTATCTGCGGGACTTGTTTTGGGTTATTTGAACTGCATTCGCTAGATGTACCTAGTAATCATATTTGAATGTTACCGTTAGGTGGAGGCTATGTTAAAAATTAGACCGATATCGATAATTTTTGATAAGGAGATTTGCTACCCAATGAGAATTCAAAGTACTAAATTACAGCCAAATCGGTTGAAAAACTTACCCAAAATCTCCACAAATATCGAATAATTGTGGTACCTATACATGGAGGCTATCCTAGAAAGTGGTCCAATATTGATATTTGGTATGGAGATTTGCTACCCAATATGAACTTAAAATACCAAATTACAACCAATTCGGTTCAAAAAATGTGCCCTAACTCGTCAAAATACCGAATAATAGGGAGTATGGTTATATGGGGGCTATCCTCAAATGTGAATCGATATCCACAATTCTTGGTAGGTAGATTTTTTAACCAATGAAAATTGAAAATACTAAATAATAGCCAATTCTGTTGAAAAACTTACTCATACTCCCAAAAGTACGGAAATTTGGGAGGTACCGTTATGTGGGGGCTATCCCCAAAAGTAAACCAATATAAATACTTTTTTGGTAGGGATATTTGCAATCTAATGATAACTCAGAATACTAAATAATTCCGTTAATAAAGGCACAAAAAATCCCAAAAATACCGATTATTCGGGGGGTTGTTATATGCGGTCTATACCAAAACATGGGCCAATATCAATTATTTTTTAATAGGAGATTTGCTACCCAATGGAACTCAAAACACCAATTTTCAGTTCATTCGGTTAATGAACGCACCAAAATTTCCTAAAATGCCGAATATTTGGAGGTATCGTTATATGGGGACTATCTTAAAAAGTTGACCTATATCGATAATTTTTGGTAAGGAGATTTTTTATCCAATAAAAATTCAAAATACTAAATTATAGCCAATTTGGTTAACAAACGTGCCAAAAATCTCCAAAATACCGAATATTTGGGGGTACCTTTATATGGGCATTATCCTAAAAAGTGGACCGATATCAATTATTTTTGGTAAGGGGATTTGCTATCCATTAGGAATACAATATACTAAATTCAAGCCAATTCGGATTTAAAAACGTGCCGAAAATCTCTAAAGTACCGAATATTGGCGGTACCGTTATATGGGGGATATACCAAAACGTGGACCAATATCAATTATTTTTGATAAGGGGATTTGCTACCCAATGAGAACTTAAAATACCAAATTTCAGTTCATTCGATTAATAAACGCAACAAAATTCTCCAAAATACCGAATATTTGGAGGTATCGTTATATGGGGACTATCATAAAAAGTAGGGAGGTAGGGAGATTCATCCACTGAGAACCAAAATATCAAATTACAGTCAATTCGTTTGAAAAACGTGCGAATATTAAAAAAACCGAATATTTTGATGTACCGTTATATGGGTGCTATACCAAAACGTGGTCTGATATATCCATTTTTTAAATATCAATTATCCTAGGAGTAGGAACAATGTAAGTGTTGCGAGCTTTACAGTGATTTCAAGGGACGGACAGACAGACGGGAATGCATAAATCTACATAGAATAATAAATTAATTCGAGGGGAACATTGAAATAGGCTAAAGGTAAATATACGCCTTTTGCGTTAACAATTTTCATTTATGATATCGAATTTTGGAATAATAAATTTATTAGGATTTTTAGATTAGTTGAACATTAAGATTTTTATACTAGAATTTCATAGTCAAAATATTTTTCAAAATTATTTTTGTAATATCATGCGACCGGACTATCCGATTCGCTATGCCTATATTATAATAGAAGATGGGATTTATCGATCTATCGTTCAGGTCATGGAAGCTCGCAATATTTGAGATAGAGCTTTGAAATTTTGCACAAACATTGTTATTACTCCTAAATATTCGATATTTTAAAAATGTTTGGCTGATTTTTCAACCGAATTGACTCAGATTTGGAATTTTGATTGGGTATCAAATCTTCACGATGAAATTCTTCAAAATTGGACCTCATTTTGCAATAGCCACCATAAAACGATTTTTTTGGATATCTCGCCATATAACGGTGTTCCCCATTTTTCGATATTTTTGAGTTTTTTTTTTTAACGGAGTTGGTTGTAATCATGGTCCAATTAATAGCTCGTGTAAGAGGCGAATATTACGCGCCATTTTGGTATGAAATCCCTTAAACTGTAAATTTTTTTGTTTACGTTTTCACACGATTAAGGCAAATTTTGTAATCATGGTCCAATTAATAGCTCGTGTAAGAGGCGAATATTACGGGCCATTTTGGTATAAAATCCCTTAAACTGTAAAATTTTTTGTTTACGTTTTCACACGATTAAGGCAAATTTTGACAGTTCGGATGAAATTATTTCGCCTCTTACACGACCTGATAATTGGACCATGGTTGTAATTTGATTCTCATTTTGTGTCAAAAAATTCTATCGAAAATCTACGAAGTTCCTTAACGATTATTGATATTTTCTGGTGTTCACCTCATGGTGGAGGATATAGAATGTTCGGCCCGGCCGAACTTAACTACTTGTTTTTAGTAAACTTTACCTTGTCAGCCAAACAAATTTTATTTGTTGCAATAAAAGAAATACCACAATAAATTATTAACATTTATAGCATTTAAATACATATTTTTTATTATTTAGATTCTTAAATTCTAAATTCTTTGTCTGATCTTTTAACATTATACACATCATCTTTCCATCATAATATTTGTTGTTGTTTTTTTTCGTTTATAACATTTATTGAATAATTCATTTTTGTTTTGTATGTTGAAAGTTGGTAATACTAGTACAGTTCAAAAACTGTGTTTGTTATTAGAGAGGATAGAAAATGAAATTAAAAAAAAAATATATATGTTTTTGTTTTGGTATTTTTGTTGTTGTTGTTAAAGGTA
>NW_026877220.1:0-214625 GCF_032173495.1 Musca vetustissima
CAGATTCATCAGGAACGTGCGATCCTTGGCAATCTTGGTCTCAAATTCTTCGGCTGTGATGCTCGATTGCTGCTGCAGCAGATTCATAATCCTCTGATACTGATCCTTTTGCCATTGGGTCATTTTTTCAATATTCAGTTTACCCTGTTGCTGGAGGCGATCCACTTCTCCTTGGATCCATTTTTCAATTTCCTCCACGGAGACATGATACTGGAAGGCGGTGTTCTGCATATGTTCACGATCCTGTTTCAGCACTGCTTCAAATTCTTCCACAGACCAGTTTTTGTTCTGCTTCAATAACTTATCCAACCTCTCCTTTTCGGCAATCTGCCACGAAGTTAAATTATCAATCTGCAATTGACCCTCATCGCGAAGTCTGGCCAATTCCTTCTTCATCCATGACTCAATTTCCGCCACCTGGACCTGATAATCCCTGGCCAATTTTTCCAACAACTCACGATCCTGTCTCAATCTCTGTTCTAACTGCTCGGTCGAATGGTATTGCTCCTGGGTAATCCTCTCCAAGTATCTGCGTTCCACCTCCTGCCAATTTGTCAACTTCTCATTCGGTTTCAACAAACCCATGCTAATAAAGCGCTGCTCCTCATTCTTAACCCATTCCTCGATTTCCTCAATCTGCACATTATGCTGCATGGCCAGGGCCTCCAAACGCTTGCGATCATCCATCAGCCAATTGTGGAACTGTTCCACGGTAAAATCCCGCTCCTTGATCATCGTGGTCAAATTGCCACGCCATTCCAACTGCCACGACTTCAATTTCTCAATCTCCAGCATACCTTCATCCTGCAGGCGCTTGATTTCCTTTTTCAACCATTCCTCAATTTCCTCGACACGGACCTGATGTTGATTGGCGGTGGCATACAAATGGGTTTGATCCTTTTTCAACTTATCCTCCAATTCCTTAATCGAATAATTATTTTCCTGCAACAGCTTCATCAATCGCTCACGTTCCACAATTTGCCAATTATTCAGTTGCTCCTTGATCTGCAACAGACCCAAATTTTGCAATCGCTCACCTTCCTTCTTAATCCAGGTTTCAATTTCATGGACTTGGACATTGTAGGTCCTTGCCAAATCGGCCAATTTACGGCGATCGTTAAGAAGCTTACTTTCAAATTCTTCAATGGTTATGCGATTATTTTCGATGAGCTTGAAAATTTCATTACGTTCGGTCTTCTGCCATTCCTGGAGGTCCTCGACCTTGACCAAGCCTTGGGCCTGCAGGCGCATTAATTCATTCTTCAGCCAATCTTCGATTTCTTTGACCTGAAAAACAAACAAAAAAACATAAAAAAATTAATTTTCATAATAGCGCCCAACGTGGGGATTTTTTTTACAAACTTTAAAGAATTTTTTCCATTTTTTATTCCAAATTGTAGGCATTGGCCGGCCATTTCATATCCCGCACAATTACCTCAGAAATTGTTACTTTCCAAAATGGCGCCCAACGTTGGGTTGTTGAAAAATTAATAATTTTTGCTTCATTTTTAATTTAAAATTTCAGGGGATGCCCTGGTAACCTCAGAAATGTAACTTTATGCGGAACCAGTTAGTTTCCACAATGGCGCCCAACGTGGGGTCTTTGAAAAATTAATGATTTTTTATTTTTTTTTTTTAAATTGAAATCAGTCTGAGGATGCCGTCCGAAACCTCAGAAACGCAACTTTCTGCGGAACCAGTTAATTTTCAGGTTGGCGCCCAACGTGGGGCCTTCGAAAAATTAATGATTTTGTTGCTTGATTCAATTTAAAACTGTCAGAGGATGCCGCTCCTAACCTCCGAAATTTAATTTTCTGTGGAACCAGTTGGTTTTCATAGTGGCGCCCAACGTGAAAAATTAATGATTTTTTTTATTTTTAAATTTAAAACTTTCAGGTGATGCCCACTTAACCTCAGAAAGGTTATTTTCTGTGGATCCATTTAGTTTTCATAGTGGCGCCCAACGTGGAGCTTTTGAAAAATTTACGATTTTTTGCTTCATTTAATTTAAAACTGTCAGAGGATGCCGCACGTAACCTCAGAAATGTTATTTTCTGCGGAACCAGTTAGTTTTCATAATGGCGCCCAACGTGGAGCCTTTCAATATTTAAAGAATTTCTGTCATTTCTCTAATTTAAAACAGTCGGATAATTCCGATATAACATCGAAACTTAAATTTTCTACGGAATTTGTTAGTTTTCATGGTGGCGCCCAACTTGGGGATCTAAAAAATTTAATGAATTTTTTTTTTTTAATTTAAAATTGTCGGACGACGCCCATCATTTCTTACCCTACACAACTGCCCTGGAACTTGGATGTTCTGCGAAACAAGTTATTTTGCATGGTGGCGCCCAACGTGGGGACATTCAAATTTTAAAGATTTTTTTAATTTTGTTATCGTAAAGAAGTCGGAGGAGACCAACAATTTCACACACTTCTCAACTACCTCGGAACTTCAATTTTCTTGATAGTTTTGATGGTGGCGCCCAACGTGGGGATCTACAAAATGTAATGCTTTTTTAATTTAAAGTATTCGGACGACCCTCAGCATTTCCTACCCTACACAGCTACCCTGAACTGTACCTTTATATAGTTTATATAGGTAATTACCATTGTGGCGCCCAACGTGTGGAACCACAAAAAAATATTTTTAAAGAATCCGGGTCAATCTAGTGGATTTTTGCCACCCTCTCTTACCTGCACATTATAATTGGCCGCCAATTTATTCAAATGACTTTGATCGGCCTTGATTTTCAATTCCAAATCTTGAACGGTGGCACCACTCTGCTGGACAATCAACATCAAACGCTCACGTTCCTTCTTCTGCCAGTCTTCCAATTCCTTCTTAACCTCAGTCAAAAAGCCTTCATTCTTCAGTTGGCTCATTTCCGATTTCAACCATGATTCGATTTCGGCAATCTGTACATGATAGGTGCGGGCCAAATTCTCCAACCTCTGACGATCGTTAAGCACCTGAGTTTGGAACTCCTCGATGGTGAGGTCATTGCGTGCAATCAACTTCTTGAGATTTTCATGTTCGCGCAACTGCCATTCCTTGATGCCCTTTTCGATTTGCATTTGTCCTTCGTTCTGCAGACGTTCCAGTTCTTGGCGTTGCCATTTCTCGAGCTCTTCAATGCTGACGTGATATTTATTGGCAAGGTTTTGTAGATAGACGCGATCCTTGGCCATTTGTTCATCGATACCGGTAACAGAACCTTGGTGGAGTTTCACCATATTTTCCAAACGGCTACGTTCGGATTTTTGCCATTCAGTGATGCGATTCATTTCTTCACGGGTCTCGGTGATGATTCCGCCGAGGCGAGCCAATTCTTCCTTGAGCCATTTTTCCATATCCTGTACATTACCCTTGTAGACCTGTGAGAGGTCCTTGAGCTTTTCTTGATCCATTTTAATGGAATTGTGTAGCTGATCAATGGTGGCATTGTGTTGACGGATCAGTTCCTCCAGGCGACGCTGTTCATCGGTGCGTAGCGAATCGGTGGGTAGGGGGATCATGGAGTTATTTTGATCATTGAAGTAGACATAGAGACGATCCAATTCCTCTAACTGCCAGTTCTTGAGATCCTGCACTGGGACTTGATATTGACGGGCCAACTGATTGAGTTTATCGGCATTTTCCTGCTGCCAGCGTTCCAACTCCTCACGGGTAATGCTGTTCTGATGGACGAGCCAATCGAGGCGGCCACGTTCCTTACGTTTCCACTCCACGGGTTCATCGGTTTGGGAGTTATACTGGGCCAAGAGAATCTGATAACGTTCCAATTCGGTGCGATGGAAGGCATGGATATCGTCTAGGGTGCAGTGGTTACGTTCTGCTAGACCCAAAAGGCGTTCCTCCTGTTGGCGCTCCCAGGCTTCGAGATTTTGGGGTGTGGTGTTACCCGAAGTCAGGAACCAGAAGAATCGCTCACGTTCCTCACGTTTCCAGGCCTCATCGCGGGGCACAGACCATTCACCGAAAGGTCTCTCAGTGTCATAAACCAATTTACCATCGACCCATTTTTTATGGCTCTGGGTACCGGATAAACTGATCACGTTGCCGGTGTGGTCCTTAATGATGGTCTTATTGACGCGTTGCACACTCACGGTGGATCCCGGGCCGTAGCTAGGTCTATACCCAGCACTGAAGGTCTCCACATCTGAGCCATAACCACTATCGACGGGAATGTGTACAGGAGGACGGGTATAGCTACCGGTTTCCAAATGCACCGCAGGACGATAACCAATAACACTGGGTTCCATATTTTGATTGGCCCAATCGTAGACGGTCTTCTTGCGGGTCACTGTGGTGGTTCCTACGGGGCCATAGCTCACACTGGGTGAGCTGGGTACAACATATGAACCCGTGGTGAAACCCAAACTAGGGGTAGAATATACCCCAGCGGGGCCATTTGTAATAATGGTACGATTGCGTTTGATCAGGGTAACATAGGGGTTGTCCAAGGTTCCGGTACCGGATGTCTTATGGGCCTCGGTAACATTTTTGTGGACCACATAGGTTTTGCCATCGATAACCTTAACTTCAGTGGGGTAATTATAGGTCTTGACATCATCGAAAGAACTCAAATCGACGGGTTTAAAACCCAGGTCCAAAGTTTGTTGTTGCTGTTGGCCATTATCGACGGCGTAGTAACGGTACAAGACCTCCGAGGATTTCCATTCAAAGAAACTGGGATGGGCAATCAATTGGTAGCTAAGGGCACCGCTGCGTTTGTCCTGCAGCAATTCCTCAGCCTGCAAGCGGCAGATAGCATCAAGTTCGCCCGAGGTTTTGCCGGTCAGGCTGATGATGCGTTCTGCAAAAGAAAAAAAACAAAAAAAAATTAAAATCCTCCCACAATTGAAGAAAATAAAATCTCCCCTCCCCCTCTCCTTACCTGACCACGGTGTATAGGTGGTGCTATAACCATGTCCGGATCCAGTCATTAAACTATTATATTCCTGTCTCAAACGGGCCGAGAATTCGCGAATCTCCACCAAGTACTGTTGGGCCCAGGAGTTCAAGGCACAACACGAGCTATACGAAGCCGATGAAGTCGTTGACGAAGACGACGACGATGTTTGACTTGATGAGGTATAAGCAGAATTACTGCCAAACGAACACGAGGTACCATCACAACGTCTTGAACCGTATGAGCCACTGCCATAACCGCTATTGTATCCCGAACCATAAGTCGAAGCTGAGGAACCATAATTGGAACCATATCCAGCACCAGATGTTCCGTAGGCATATGAACCAGAGCCATAGCTACCCTGGCCACCATAGGAACTAACACGTCCATAACTATAACCGGTACTCCATGGTACCAGCATAGCCAATAGCACAAGGCTAAGGGCCTTCATTGTGAGCGAAGTGTTGCGGGGTAAAGGAAATTCGAAAATTAGAGTTTTTCAATTGGATATCTGGAAGAAGAAGAATGAAAAATAGTTATTAGAATTTTTTTCAAAAATTTGGGGGGAAAATCAAAATTTTTTCGAGGGAATTTTTTCCACATAAAAGGGGAAATTGTTTTCCGGGGAGTTTTTTTAAAGGTTATTTTTCATTTTCCGAAGATTTTTTTTTATTAAAACAAAAATTCGAAAACAAATTTTTAAGAGAATTTTTTCCCCGTAATGGGCGATTTTTTCATTTTCCGGGGATTTTTTTAAAAGTAATAAAATCGAAATTTTTTCGTGGGAAATTTTTCCCCATTGTGGAAGAAATTTGTTCAAGGGAATTTTGATGAAAAAAATATGAAAAAAATTAAACCTAGGGAATTTTTTTCCCGCTTAATTTTTTTTTATTTTCCGGAGAATTAAAGTTAAGAAAAATATGAAATTTTTTAGGGGGAAAATTTGAAATTTTTTTCGGAGGATTTTTTACCCTAATGGGCCGTTTTTAATTTCCCGGGAAATTTTTTCTCCTTAGTGGGAACATTTTTTTATGAAGTCAAAAAAAGTTCCCCTGGGGAAATTGTTTTCCGGAGAGTTTTTTTAGAGGTTTTTTTTCATTTTCCGGGGATTTTTTTTAAAGTAAAAAAAATTAATGGTGATTTCAGGGGGAAAATTCCAAAATTTTTTCGTGGGAAATTTTTCCCCATAGTGGAAGAAATTTGTTCAAGGGAATTTTTTCCCCGTAATGGGAAAATTTTTATAATGTCATAAAATATGATAATAAATGAAAAAAAAAAAAATTAAACTGAGGGTATTTGTTTCCCGCTTAATTTTTTTTATTTTTTTTTAACTAAAAAAACATTTAAGGGGGGAAAATTCGAAAATATTTTCGAAGGAATTTTTCCCCCTAAAAACATTTTTTAAAACGGGGAAAATTTTCCCGAAGTAAAAAATATCACCTTGGTGAAATCAATTGAAAAAATTTTCAATGTTTTTTAAAAAATAAAAACGAAATTTATATTCAAGGGAGAAATTTTTCCCTTAAGGGAAAAATTTTTTCACACCGGGATAAGTTTCCCCGAT
The DNA here is from genome assembly GCF_032173495.1 of Musca vetustissima. Lineage (NCBI taxonomy): Eukaryota > Metazoa > Arthropoda > Insecta > Diptera > Muscidae > Musca > Musca vetustissima. The sequence continues at coordinate 6,481 of NW_026877220.1, forward strand.
GAAAAAAAATCTTTTTTTTTTTGAAATTAATGAAAGATATAACAAAAAACTTCGATGTGATTTTTTGTCAGTGGGGAAATTTTTCCCAGAGGGAATTTTTTTCTCCTTCGGGAAAAGTTTCCCCAACTGTTTCAACTTTGGGGGAAAAAATCCCCTGTCTTGAAAAATGTCTCCTTTTATAAAAATAATTGTAAAACTAAAAAAAGCCACCAAGGGTATTGTCTACCCTTCCGGGGACATTTTTCTTAGACAGGAACAATTTTCACCTAAGTGAAAAATTTCACCTTTGTGAACATAATAAAAATAATTATGAATATTAAAAAAATCAATATATAATCGATGGATAATCTATTCCCTCAGATCGTTTTTTTTTTTCATAAAGTGAAAAAGTTTCCCCAAAATAAAAAAGAAAATATTTCGTTGCAAAATTAATTAAAATACTACAAACAATTCGAAAAAATTTATTTTTTGACAGAGGGGAATATTTTTCACTTCGGGAAAAATTTCCCCAAATTTTTTTTCACCTTCGGGAAAAATTGCCTTTTTTGAAATAATTTCCTATTTTGTGAAAATAATTATGAATATTAAAAAAAATCGACGTATTATCGAGGGATATTTTTTTCCTTCGGAGCAATTTTTCTCCCTAAGGGAAATATTTATTTTTTTTGGAAAATTAATGAGAAATATAACCAAATATTTCGCATGAATTTATTTTTTGCAATAGGGGAACTTTTTTCACTTTGGTAACAAATTCCCTTTACAAAAATTATAATTTTGTGAAATTCAAAAAATGGTGTCTTATTTAAAATTATTTAAAAAAAATTTAATTTATTTCTACAATATTCCATTGCTTTACCGGATATTAGGTCCACTATTATCATTTTTTTTATTTATTCGCTCAAAAAATTTTCTGAAACAAAAAATCATATCGGCCACCTTTCTGAACTTTGCAATGCGATTTTGAATAAATTCATTTTAATTAAGTCTATGCTGATAATTTCCAAGATTTATTTTGAATTTCAAAATTGTAGCAACAACAAAAAATACGCCTCAAAAAATCAAAGCTTATCAAAAATTTTCAAAAAAAAAATAGAATGAGGATTTGAGATTAATTTCTGGCGCTACGTTTTATGTTTGTCCAAGTCCAAGCGGAGATTAGAAACATAAAATTTGTTATCAGTTTTTAGTTTTTGCAAAATATTTTTTTTTTTTTTTTTGCAAATATTGGCCTTCAACTAAAACGAAAATTACTTATGTCATACCAATAAATATGAATATGACATATTTTATTTATTATGTTTTTTTAGTGAAATGCATTCGGAAACAGGAAACCGTCGCAAAGATTTAAGTATTCCGAAAAAAATTAATCTGTCTGAATTTGTGAGGGTCAAGGTTGAGGTTCAATCTAATTATCAAGGGATTTCTAGTCCAAAATGGTAATAAATTATTTGCATAATGAAGAGAAGGTTAAATATTTGAACTTGTTAACAAATCTATGATTTCGTTGCATACTTTTAGGCGTTTGTGAGAGTAGGGTGAATATGGTGACATGCCAAAAAACAATAAAAACTATTCAAATAGTTTATCCTATCAAAAAATAGCATATGATCATTATATTGTTCAAATATTATCTACTGTTGAAAATTTCAATTTTGTTGGCATATTTTCGGTAACTTATTCCTTTGCGCCATAACTTTTAAAGTTTTGGAGATATTTGAAATAAATTATATGTTTTTGCAAGAGGAATATCTAGCGCGTAATTAGAAATTAACTTTTATATCTATCCCATCAAATACGAGAGATATCGATAAATTGATTACTGTATTATCATATTCCACTTTTGGGATTTTTTTTTCAGTAACATATTTCGATGGGTCATCACTTCTAAAGTTGTCAATATATTTTAACGAAATTACATGTTTTGAAAAGAGGAATGTCTGAGTCTTAATTAAAAATTAACTTATGTATGGATCTCATTAAATACGGGAGAAATCTGTTAAATAAAAGCAGATACCGAATTTTGCCATTTTGTAAATTTTTTCTGTAACGTATTTCTTCGGGCGATAACTTTTAAAGTTTTGAAGATATTTTCAAGAATTTAAATGATTAGGAAAGAGGAATGTCTCTGGCTTAATTAGAAATTCACTTAAGTATGAATCTGATTAAATACCAGAGATATCGGTAAAAATAAATGTGAACCCGGATTTTTCAATGTCTGTAATTTTTTTCGTAACAAGTTTCTATGGGCCATAACTTTGAAAGTCTTAAAGACATTTTATAGAAAATACATAATTTTGAGAGAGTAATAACTGGTGCTTAATTCGAAATTCACTTATGTATGGATCTGATCAAATACCAGAGATATCGGTAAAAATAAATGAGAAATCGGATTTTTGAATTTTGAGTATTTTTTTCGTAACAAGTTTCTATGGGTCATAACTTTGATAGTTTTGAAGATATTTTAAAGAAAGTACATATTATTGAAAGAGGAGTATCTGGGGTTTAACTAGAAAATATATTTTGTATGGATCTGATCAAATGCGAGAGATATCGGTAAAAATAAATGAAAACCCGGATGTTTTCAATATTGAGTATTTTGTTCGTACCAATTTTCTATGGCCCATAACTTTCAAAGTTTTAAAGATAATTTAAAGAAAATACATTTCTTTAAAGAAAATACATTTCTGAGACGTAATTAGAAATTCACTTATGTACGTATCTAGTCAAATGCGAGAGATATCGGTAAAAATAAATGAAAACCCGGATTTTTCAATTTTGGTAATTTTTTTCGTACCAATTTTCTATGGGCCATAACTTTGTAAGTCTTGAAGATATTTTAAAGAAATTAGGTGATTATGAAAGAGGAATATCTGAGGATTAAATAAAAAAATGACTTTTGTAGGGATCTCATCAAATACCTGAGTTATAGAAAAAATTAATGAGAGAGGGAATTTTTGAAAGTTTGATAGTTTCCTCAGTAACGTATTTCCATAACTTTTACAGTATTGAAGATATTTAAAAGAAATTGCCTGATTATGAAAAAGGAAGATCTCAGGCTTAATTAAAAATTAGCATATGCATGTAGCTAACCAAATATCAGAGATATCGGTAAAAATATATGAAAACCGAACATTTTCAATTATGTTAATTTTTTTTTTTTTTTTTTTTTTTGTAACGATTATCTATGGACCATAACTTTTGAATTTCTAGGGATATTATAAGAGTTTTACATACAATTAATAGAGAACTAACGAATCTTCAAATTTCGGAATTAAAATATGAGCGTAGGCTACTAAATCGAATAGATTTTGGTGACATGAAAAAAGAAATGTAAAATACCAATTTTGCTCATTTTTTGAGCAATGACATTATCGAGGCCATAACATTAGAAATAGTAAATATATCGTAATGAAATTGCATTTAATTTAAAGAGAAATATCTAGTACATAACTCAAAATTCGGTTTTGAGTTAAACATAACAAATTCGGGAGTTATGGGTGAAAATTAATACTAACTCGATATTTACTTTGTTATGGATTTTTTTAAGTAACCATTATCTGGGGGCCATAACTTCTGAAATATCTGAGATATTTTAAAAAATGTACATGATTTTTAAAGAGGACATGTATGTCTTTAAATAAAAATTAATTAATGGTTGTAGCTAACTAACTGTCGGAGTTGTCCGCAAAATTGGAAAAACATTTAATTTTCCCATTTTTAATTTCTTTTTCAGTAATGTCATTTCAGAGGTCATAACTTATGAAGTACTGGGAATATCGTTATGAAATTGCGAGGTATTTAAAAAGGAATATCTAATACATAATTCGAAATTAGATTTTGGGTTTATCTTAAGAAATTCGGGAGATATCGGTAAAAATTTACACTAACTCGAAATTTGCGAATATTGGGTATTTTTTGAGTAACGATTATCTACGGACCATAACTTCTGCACTATCTAAGATATTTTAAAACTATTACATGATTTTAAAAGAGGACAAATATACCTTTAAATAAAAATTAACTAATGGCTTTAGCTCAGTAAATGTCTGAGATATCGGCGACATTGTAAATGAAATGTAATTTGGCAATTTCGCTTATTTTGAAAGCAATGTCATTTCGAAGGCTATAACTTTGGAAGTACTGGCTAATATATAGTAAAATTACATGATATTGAAAGGAGAAGAATATCTAAGTTTCATTTTAAAATTATTTTTTTAGTGTAGCTTCATAAATTCGGGAGATATCGGTTAAAATTAACACTAACTCGAAATTTCCGAATATAGGGTATTTTTTGAGTAACAATTATCTAGGGACCATGACTTCTGAACTGTCTGAGATATTTCAAAAATATTACATGATTTTGAAAGAGGACAAATCTACCATTAAATGAAAATTAATAAATGGCTGTAGCTCAATAAATGTCTGAGATATCGGCGACATTGTAAAAGAAACTATTTTTTTCAATTTTAATTTATTTTGAAGTAATGATTTTTCCGGGCCCATAACTTTTATAGTATTGGGTTTATCTAAATGAAATTGCATTATATTTAAAAATTAATATCTAATGCCTTATTCAAATTTAGGTTTTTGGAAATAGACTAACAAATACCGGAGATATCGGTAAAAAATAATACTAACTCGAAATTTGCAAAAATTTGGACATTTTTGAGTGACGATTATCTATGGGCTATAACTAATGAACTAATTGAGATATTTAACAAATAGTACATGATTTTAAAAGAGAACTATTGAATCTTTAAATAAAAATTAATAGTTGAGTTTTGTTTATTAAATATCCGAGATATCGATAAAAAGAAAAAGGAATCTAAAATAATCTATTTTGTTTTTTTTTTATTTTTATTACCATTTTTATTTATGTCATAACATATTAACTATTTGAGATATTTTAAATATATTTAAGAATTCATGAAACTCCCTCCCAAGGCATCTCAAAAATTCCTTTTCTTTCCCCCCTTCCCCTCAAATAATAATTTCCATAATATCCCATGACATCACACATCGTTTTCGGTGCCACTCTAAATTTATTTCCAAATGTGTCAAAAATAGTTTACCTCATGCGATGATTACAACATTACCTCCTTGAGGCCGGATGGCTTCTTGGTGGCCAGAACAACACTAACAACAACAAAAAAAATAATAAAAATAAAACAACAATAACAACAACGTGAAAACATCCATTGTACTGACATAAGTGTGGCCGGCTGCATTTAGATCTTTGGGGGATGGATGGATGCAGTCATCACCACTGACTAAGTTAGTCAGTCAGTCACTTAAAATGCATTATTACGTGAGCTAGTGAGAGTGTGTGACAATGCCTGACAGTGGTGGGTTGTTGACGTTTTTGTTGTTGTTAGTTTTTTTATTGCTGTTAGATTTATTTAAATTAGAATTTTTAGTTTTTTTTGTGTGATGCTATTTTTATATGTTTTTTTTTGTTTTTGGATAGAAGAGCAGCTATCATGGATAGTGCAGCCAATAAAACTTAGTTGTTTTTTATTGTTGTTGTTGTTATGACATTGTTGGGGGTGGCTTGGTAATATCGATGTAATTGACCGCGAGTGAGAAAAAAAAATCGATCTAATGGAATTTCAATATATAAAACGTCATGGCAGGTTTTTGAAAATTATTTTTCATTTTTTTTCATTTTGCTATTGTTGTTGTAGTGATAAATGATTTTAGCCTCGGGGAATGAAGATGATGTTTTCACAAATTAATACAAAGCCTCACCTTAAAAATAAAAAACAACCATAAATTGTTGCAATAAAAAATATTACAATAATTAATAAGAAATTTAATCTTTAAAAAATATATCTATTTTTCAAAATTAAACTTCAGGAAATTTTTGTAAGAAGATTTTTATACCCTACACAACTATGTTGTCAGGGTATTATAGCTTTGTGCAGCCCCAAAAGTTTGTAACGCCGCGAAATATTGGTCCTAGACCCACCTTTAAGTATACCGATCGTCATATCTCGACTAGCTGAGTCGATCTAGACATGTGTGTCCGTCCGTCCGTCTGTCCATTATAATTTGTAAACACGATACAGGCCACAGTTATGGACCAATCTTCACGAAATTTTGCATGAAGGATGGGTTCTGGCCAATGAAGACCCCTATTGTTTTTGGGAAAGATCGGTTAATATTTAGGGGATGAAATGGACCAAATACTAAATTTTTGTCGGTTTTTCTGGTCGCTTCAGAGGCCGCAACAATGGTCCGAACATCGTGAAATTTTGCATGGAGAAGCGGATCGGGCCAAAGAATAAGCATGCCAGTTTGGAGAAAGATCGGTCAATATTTAGCGGGTCAAATGGACCCTGACTTTTGTGTGAAAAATGACAAAATTTGTATTCTATGGCGTATATATTTGCCCCTGAAGGACATATACCCGAGAAGTTGATATTATATCCTAGAGGAGTGGTTGACCTTTAACTTGAGACCAATTATATTGTTGTATGTGCTCGGATTTTGGAGTTACACCTAAATATTTACAGGTATCTCCGTATTCGTATATTATTTAGTAACCCATTATCACTCTGGAGAGCGGAATTATAGCGCTGATCGCTTTGAAATGTTCCATGAGGTTCCAGTTATGGTCAAGGACAACGCCTATAATTTTCGGTGATGATCAGATAATAATGTTGGAATGAAGTGGACCGAAAACTTAATTTTTTGTGTTGCTCTCGAGTCGATCTATAGACCTCAAATGAAAGCTGAACATCACCACACAACCCACGGTGAAGGGAATCTGGACAATAGCTGTACTGAATACTCGTAATATTCGGAAAATATGTCAGTGTGAGGAAGAGGTGCTGTTTACCTCTAATCGGGCAAGAGGGTGCAAATTTCACGAAATATTGCCCAGTCTCGGAATAAAAATCCGCAGAAAATAATAGTTCCGTGGTAGTTGTGTAGGATATCGTATGGTCGGCCCCGTCCGACTATACTGCTCCGCTCACTGGTTTTTAAATAAAAATTCAGAATGTATCGATAAAAAATTTAGAATTTTTATAAATCATTCATAAATGAAAGAACTGGAAATTTATATCTTTTCAAAATCTAAAAAAAAATTTAAATTTTCTATTAAAAAAATTAAATTATTTATTATAAAAATTGCGTAAAGAAGCAATAAATAGCTTCTGAGGAGAATATCCCAACAAAAAAAATCTAGGTGACCTGATGAGGATCAGTGGCGAGATCCGAAACTATGGTCTTCCCGGCCTTACTCCTCGCCGGACAATGCCATACATTCCCCACTAATAAATAGTTTTTTTATAAAAACAACAAACTGGGATTCAGCCTGATCAAAAATAAAAAACCAATGGTATCCAAAATAACCCGCCAACACTACCAAAAAAAATCTTTAATAATTATAACAAAAAAAAATAATATATTAGAATTTTTATAATTTAGAAAAAATTATTTTCGGAAAAAATTCTAAAAAAAATGATTTTTATAATAATTAAAATTTTTCCTGTTTTTTAAGATTTTAATATTTTTAAGGTCAGCATAAGTCTTGGAATTTTTTAAAGATTTTTTTTTTAAATTTAGAAATTTTTTTTTAATTAAAAATGAAAAAGTTTACCAGCAAATATTTTAATTTTAACAATTCAACAATTTTTATGTTATAATTGTTGGTGAATTTTTGTCATTTTTATTTTAAAAAAATTTAAAAAAAAATCCTGAATTTAAACAAAAATTCTTTAAAACAAATCCTGAACTAGTTAAAAAAATCCAAAACCTTAAAAATATTAAAATGTATAAAAATTTTTTATAAACATAATTTTTTCGATTTTTTTTTTTTTTTTTTTGAAAATATAATTTCCTGAATTATAAAAATTTTAAGAAAATGCTAAGAAAATTTTTCATTTAAAAAAAATAAAAAAAGGATTTTTTATAAAAAAATAAGATTTTTTTTGATTAAAAAAATTGCTAAAATTATCCGAAACATTTTAAATTCATAGAAAACAAAATTATGCATTTATATTTTTTAATTTTATTAAATATTAAACATAAAATTTCATAAAATTTCATATTTTTCAAATTTCATAAAATTTCAAATATTTGAATTTTAATAATTCAATTTTAAAATTTTATTATAATTGTTGGTGAATTTTTGTCATTTTTATTTAAAAAAAATAAAAAAAATCCTGAATTTAAACAAAAATTCTTTAAAAAAAATTTTTGAACTATTTAAAAAGAAATCTTTAAAAAATTCCAAAACTTTTGTTGACCTTAAAAATATTAAAATATATAAAAAACATGAACATTTTTATTTTTATCGATTTTTTTGTTTCTTTTTTTGTTTTTTGAAAATAAAATTTTCTGAATTATAAAAATGTTAAGAAAATGCTAAGAAAAATTTTCATTTTAAAAAAATTAAGAAGGATTTTTTATAAAAAATAAGATTTTTTGAAATTAAAAAAAAAAATCTTAAAAACATCCGAAACATTTTAAATTCATAGAAAACAAAATTATGCATTTATATTTTTTAATTTTATTAAATATATATTAAATATAAAATTTCATATTTTTCAAATTTCATAAAATTTCAAATATTTGAATTTTAATAATTCAACTTTTAAATTTTTATGTTATAATTGTCGGTGAATTTTTGGCATTTTTATTAAAAAAAAAATTAAAAAAATTCCTGAATTTAAACAAAAATTCTTTAAAAATATTGAAATATATAAAAAACATGAACATTTTTATTTTTTATAAACATAATTTTTTCGATTCTTTTTTTGAAAAAAAATTTCCTGAATTATAAAAATTGTAAGAAAATGCTAAGAAAAATTTTCATTTTAAAAAAATTAAAAAAAGGATTTTTTATAAAAAATAAAATTTTTTTGAATTAAAAAAAAAATCTTAAAATTATACGAAACATTTTAAATTCATAGAAAACAAAATTATGCATTTATATTTTTTAATTTTATTAAATATTAAATATAAAAAACTGGACAATTTTTATTTTTTATAACAAAAAAAATTAGTTTTCATTCCGAAAATAAGATTTTTAAATATAAAAAACTGGGAAATTTTTATTTTTTATAACAAAAAAATTAGATTTTTTTCCGAAAATAACAATTTTTAAGTTATAATTATAATTTTTTAAATTATAATTATAAAATAAATTTTAATTATAAAATAAAAATATAATTTGAATATTTTATTTATTTTTTATATTTTTTTAAGAACGAAAATATTAAAATTTATAAAAAAAAAACAAAATTTTGTTAAAGGAAAATTTGTATTTTTTTATAAAAATACTTTTTTTCAAATCCAGGCCTGTTGCAACTCCTGCAAATATATATTTTTTCAAAAGCTAAAATATTAAAATTCATAAAAAAACACAAATTTTTTGCCTAAAGGAAAATTTGTAATTTTTTAAATTTACGCCTATTTTTTTTAAATAATTTTTTTAAATGTACGCCTATTGTAGCTTCTAAAAAATGCCATGCCTATTTTGCCCTTAAAAAATATTCTTTAACATTTTTTTTAAATAACTTCATAACGTTTTAAACCAATCAGATCAGAGGTGTTTTTTATCAATAATCTGGATTTTTTTCGAACATTATTTGAGGACATTTGGACGAGTGGTCGAATATTAAAATCAATTCAAGAATTTCAAATAATAAAAATCAAGGATATTTTTTAAAAATCATTTTACCAAAAATGTCCAAATTTTTTAATGATTCTTAGACCAATATTTTTTTGTTTTTTAGTTTACTTTAAGAACAATTTGGTATGTTTGAGACTATTTTTCTAGGGATCATGATTAAAAATTTTTGAAAAATGGATTTTTTATTTTTTTGTTCCAATAATAATAAAGAATTTTTTGTGAACAAAAAAAGATGATTTTCTAAAAAAACATCATTTCCATTTCTTATACTTATTTTATTTAATTTTAATACACATATTTTTTCTTCAATATTGCGCGTGTTACAATATTGTTATTATTTTTAAAATCATTTCAAATACCCTTGTTCCACATGTATATAAATATTTGATTATATAGTATTTGAATTGTGATTTTTGTTCCTTTTATTCTCAGTTATCAATTTACTAAGAAAAATTGACTTATCAAGTAAATTGACGTATTTCAATATTATTATATAGTTTCTGAATAAATTACAAACTTTGATTCATATATTAAAATTGTTTATACAGACACTAATCCAGTAAACACGTGAAATAAATTTCACGCTAATGTATTTTGTTTTTTTAATTATAGTTTTTTATTTTTTTTTTTTTTTTTTCTTTCAAAAATATCACAAAATTTTTTTAGCTTCACTCACTTTTTACTATTATCCAAAATTCAATTTAAAAAAATGTTTCTTTTTGTTCTAATCCTAGAACAGTTTCACCAATCAGAAACTGCAGGATAATTTAATTGTTTTTTTTTTCTTATCACACAACAACAATAACACCTCGTAAATGGTGTTACCAATAAAAAAACCGAACACTTCCCAAACAGAAACTCGTATGCGTACACGACCAGAGCAAAAGCTCAACTGACTAACGCATTGCCAAGATCAGGTCTAATATAAATGAAAAACAAATAGAGATCTCCAAGTGTCTAACGTTGATGATGATCCCCACAGTCACACACAGTTACTCCTCTCAAAAGACACATTCGCACTCACACACACACAGAGCGAGAGGCCAACACCAACTCCAAGCACAAGATCATAATCATAATGAGATACAAAATGTACACACAGGCTGAGAGTGAAAGAGCAGCATAGAGAGTGTGAAAGAGATCAATAAGAGATTTATTGATTGATTGATTGGAGCACACACACACATATACACCGAGATGGTTATTATTGTTTTGTCGAATTGATAACACAAAACACCTCTTGCCGGTAAAAATCTGAGTTCATGATTTTGTTTTCAGTGTTTTTTGGGAAAATTCAGAACAGCTGCTTTTAAGTGAGAATTGCGAACTATTTCCGAGAAATAAATCACAAAAAATTAAACTTCGCAATAAGTGGGGAATTTTTGAGGCATATTTTTTTTTAACTAGGAATTTTTCAAGGACCAACAGACCCAAGACTTGGATTATTTTAAATAAATTTTTGGGGAACCTAAACAAGGCGTGTATTTTTTAAAATAAATTTTTGGAGGCTCTACATAAGGCGTGGATTTTTATAACCCACACAATTATGATGTCAGGGTATTATAGCTTTGTGCAGCCCCAAGAGTTTGTGACACCGCGAAATATTGGTGCTAGATGGATGAAGTGGTCCGAAAACTTACTTTTTTGTGTTTTTTTTTCGAATCGATCGAAAGGCCACAATTATAAGCCGAACATCACAACACAACCCACGGTGAAGGGAATATGGACTAGTAATTAAAAGGGCTGTACTGAATATTAGTAAAATTCGGAAAATATGCCAGTGTAAGGAAGAGGTGTTGTTGACCTCTAATCGGGTGCAACTATCACGAAATATTACCCAGGCTCGGAATAAAATTCCGCAGATAGATAGAGTTCTCTGGTATTGTGTAGGGCATCGTATGGTCGGCCCCGTCCGACTATACTGCCCCGCTCTCTGGTTAAAACTTATTTTTTTTGACACCTTAAACAAGGCATGGATTTTTATACCCTTCACCACACTGTGGTACAGGGTATTATGTCTTTGTGCATATGTTTGTAACAGGCAAAAGGAAACGGGATAGACACTTGGTTCCTTTTGAGAATATGCATAGAATCACCTTTTAAGTCGATTTATGCATGTCCGTCCGTCTGTCCGTCCGTCTGTAGATGTTAAATTGTAAACAAAGTACAGGTCGCATTTATGATTCGAATTGGATGAAATTTGGCACAGCTCATTTGTTTGGCCCAAGGTCAGACTCTATTGAAATTGGGAAAAATCGGTTCAGGTTTAGATATAGCTCCCATATATATTTTCGTTCGATATAGGCACCGAAGTCCCTATATATCTTTTGATTTGCACGAAATTTGGCATAGAGTACTGAATTAGGTCCACAATAATGTGTGCCAAGTTTCGAGAAAATCGGTTCAGATTTAGATATAGCTCCCGTATATAGTTTCGTCCAATTTAAAGTAAATGGGACACCAATGGTCCAATATATATCTTTCGATTTCCACGATATTTGGCGCAGCGTTGAATTAGGTATAGAATGATGTGTGCAAAGATTCCTGAAAATCGGTTCAGATTTATATATAGCTCCCATATATATTTTCGTCCGATTTAAGGTAAATGGTGTACCAAAGACCCTATATATCTTTCGTTTTGCACGAAATTTGGCACAGCGTACTGAATTGAGACTAGAATGATATGTGTAAAATTTCTTGAAAATCGGTTCAGATTTAGATAAAGCTCCCATATATATTTCGTCCGATTTAAGGTAATTGGTGCACCAAAGACCCTATACATATTTCGGTTTTCGAAATTCTTTCGAAATGTGGCACATCGTTCTGAATTATGTCTACAAAGATATGTGTTAAATTTCGTGATAATCGGTTTAGATTTAGATATATCTCCCGTATATACCGTCCGATTTAAGGTAAATGGTGCACCAAAGTCCCTAAATTTGCTTCGATTTGCACGAAATTTGGCACAGCGTACTAAATTAAGGCTAGAATGATGTGTGCTAAGTTTCCTGGAAATCGATACAAATTTAGAGATAGCTCCCATATATATTTTCGTCAGGTTTAATGTGAATGGAGCACCAATATCCCTAAATATGCTTCGATTTGCACGAAATTTGGCACAGCGTACTAAATTAAGGCTAGAATGATGTGTGCAAAATTTCGTGCAAATCGGTTCAGGTTTTGATATAGCTCCCATATATATTTTCGTCCGATTTAAGGTAAATAGTGCACCAAAGTCCCTTTGTATACTTCGATTTGCACGAAATTTGGCACAGCGTACTGAATCAAGTCTATAATGATGAGTAGTAAGTTTCCTGAAAATCGGTTCAAATTTAGATATAGCTCCCATATATATTTTCGTCCGATTTTAGGTAAATGGTGCACCAAAGTCACCGAAAATCATTCGATTTGCACGAAATTTGTATAGCCTACTGAATTAAGTCTAGAATGATGTGTGCTAAGTTTCATGGAAATCGATTCAGATTTAGATATAGCTCCCATATATATGTTCGTCCGATTTAAGGTAAATTGGGCATCAAAGTCCTTATATATCTATCGATTTGCACGAAATTTGGCATGGCGTAATGAATGTAGTCTTGAATGATGTGTGTTAAGTTTCGGGAAAATCTGTTCAGATTTAGATATAGCTCCCATATATATTTTCGTCGGATTTAAGGTAAATGGGGCACTAAAGTCCCTAAATATCTATCGATATTTGGCACAGCGCACTTAATTGAGTCTAGTATGATGTGTGCAAAGTTTCGTGAAAATCGATTCAGATTTAGATATAGCTCCCATATATATTTTCGTCCGATTTAAGGTAAATGGTGCACCAAAGTACCTAAATATTTTTCGATTTGTACGAAATTTGGCATAGCGTAGTGAATTGAGTCTAGAATGATGTGTGATAAGCTTCATGAACATCGGTCCAGATTTAGATATAGCTCCCATATATATTTTCATCCGATTTAAGGTAAATGGTGCACCAAAGCCCCTATATATCCCTCGATTTGCACGAAATTTGGCATAGCGTACTGAAAAAAGTCTAGAATTATGTGTGTTAAGTTTCGTGAAAATCGGTTCAGATTTAGATATAGCTCCGATATATATTTTCGTCCGATATTAAGTAAATGTTGCACCAAAGTCCCTATCTATCTTTCGATTTGCACGAAATTTGGCACAGCGTACTGAATTAAGCCTAGAATGATGTGTGCTAAGTTTCGTGTAAATCGGTTCAGATTTAGATATAGCTCCCATACATACTTTCGATAGATTTAATGTAAATGGGGCACCAAAGATCTTATATATCTTTCGTTCAATTTCATGTCAATGTTCTTTCGAAAAGGCGAGTCTGTTAGGAGACATATATAGAATATACCCAAAGTGGTGAAGGGTATCATATAGGGTAAGGGTATCGACCCAGTTCGACTTTACTACTTTCCTTACTGGTTTAAAATTAATTTTTGGGGGCTATACACAAGGCTTGGATTTTTTAAAATTAATTTTTGGGCAACCTAAATCATCTACCACTACTGGAATATCCAATGACGTCACTTCAAATGTTTATCTACTTCACTATTTCATATTTTTGGAATTCTCAAAAAAAAAAAATATCCGCAAACTTCTTAAGAATTTTGAATTTAAAATGAGTGTAGATTTTATTCTTAAATCTGTGGTTAAATGAGAGATGCTAAGCCAAAAAAAAAAAACTGGATCCCCCTTGACAGAACTATAATAATTGCCTATTAATGAAGATAATCAGCGGCATCGTCATCGTCGCGAATTATTCCGTCTTAAACAAAAACCACAAACAAAAGAAGTGTTAGAAAATTATAATATTATTTAATAATAAATTTTGAAACTACTAAATACTAAAATAAATATTTGTTTCGATAACCAGTTCCGTTTCTGTGATAATCATTCTTGTGAATCATTTCAAGCCTGAGTTGAAATTGAAGTGTCGAAGGCACGTAGCCGAGAAGAGAATGTGCAAAGGTTTTTTTTTTTTTTTTTGTAAAACCCCCAATTAAAGTTATTTAGTATTCAAACATGGTTCACATCTTGATTGATAGATATGTCAGAGTTGGAGAATATCTGTAAATCAATAATTAATTTTTTCTTTCTCAATTACATAGAGATTTATTTTAATAGCAGGGAAATTTATACTGTCATGCTAAACCATAGCTAAGGAGTGGTTTTGAAAAATATGGCAATCAATTCCAAATTGAAACAATGTAGGATTCTCAAAACTTAATTTTAAAAAATCCAAGCCTTGGTGTAGGTCCCCCATATGTTGAGTTCTTCATTTACTGATAAATCCAAATTTCGTCCAAATCGGACGAAACTATATATGGGTGCTATATCTAAATCTGAACCGATTTTCGCGAAATTTAACACACATCTTTCTAGACTTAATCCAGTACGCTGTGCCAAATTTCGCGCAAATCGAATGATATATAAGGACTTTGGTGCGTCATTTACATAAAATCGGACTATAATATATATGGGAGCTATATCTAAATCTGAAACAATTCTCTCGAAACTTGGCACACATCATTCTGGACCTAATTCAGTACTCTATGCCAAATTTCGTGCAAATCGAAAGATATATAGAACTTTGGTCCCCCATTTACAGTAAATCGGACGAAAATATATATGGGAGCTATATATAAATCTGAACCGATTTTCTTGAAACTTAACACACATCATTCTAGACATAATTCAGTACGCTGTGCCAAATTTCGTGCAAATCGAAGGATATATAGGGACTTTGGTACACGATTTACATTAAATCGGACGAAACTATATATGGGTGCTATATCTAAATCTGAACCGATTTTCAGGAAACTTAGCACACATCATTCCAGATTTAATTCCGTAAGCTGTGACAAATTTCGTGCAAATGGAAAGATATATAGGGACTTTGGTACACGATTTACATTAAATCGGACGAAACTATATATAGGTACTATATCTAAATCTGAACCGATTTTCAGGAAACTTAGCACACATCATTCCAGATTTAATTCCGTAAGCTGTGACAAATTTCGTGCAAATCGAATGATATATAGGGACTTTGGTGCACCATTTTCTAAAAATCGAACGAAAATATTTATGGGAGCTATATCTAAATCTGAACCGATTTTCAAGAAACTTACTACGCATCATTATAGATTCAATGCATTACACTGTACCAAATTTCGTGAAAATCGAAAGATATATATGGCCTTCGGTGCGCCATTTACATTAAATCGGACGAAAATATATTGGGAGCTATATCTAAATCTGAACCGATTTTCACGAAACTTAACACACATCATTCTAGACCTGGTTCAGTACGCTGTGCCAAATTTCGTGCAAATCGAAGGATATATAGGGACTTTGGTGCACTATTTACCTTAAATCGGACGAAAATATATATGGGAGCTATATCTAAATCTCAACCGAATTTCACGAAACTTAACACACATCATTCTAGACCTAAATTAGTACGTTGTGCCAAATTTCGTGCAAATCGAAGGATATATAGGGACTTTGGTACACGATTTACATTAAATCCGACGAAAATATATATGGGAGCTATAACTAAATTTGAACCTATTTTTCCGAAACTTACTACACATAATTCTAGACTCAATTCAGTACGCTATACCAAATTTCATGCAAATCAAAAGATATATAGGGACTTTGGTACACAATTTACATTAAATCGGACGAAATTATATATGGGAGCTATATCTTAATCTGAACCGATTTTCTGGAAACTTATCCCACATTGTTCTAGACCTTATTCAGTACGCTATGCCAAATTTCGTGCAAATCGAAAGATATATAGGGACTTTGGTACACCATTTTCCTTAAATCGGACGAAAATATATATGGGAGCTATATCTAAATCTGGACCGATTTTCAGGAAACTTAACACACATCATCCTAGACCTAAATTAGTACGTTGTGCCAAATTTCGTGCAAATCGAAGGATATATAGGTACTTTGGTACACCGTTTACATTAAATCGGACGAAAATATATATGGGAGCTATATCTAAATCTAAACCGATTTCAATAAAATTTGCCACACGTTAGGCTATCCGAAGTTCATTCCGTTGTGCAAAATTTCGTGCCATTCGGCCTAAATTTGACTATTTGGTGCAGCATTTACTAAAAATCGGAAGAAATTATATATGGGAGCTATATCTAAATCTGAACCGATTTTCTCCAATTTCAATAGGGTTCATCCTTGAGCCAAATAAGTGATTTATACCAAATTTCATCCAAATCGGATCATAAATGCGACCTCTACTTTGTTCACAAAAATACATGGACGGACGCACAGACGGACGGACGGACATGCATAAATCGACTCAGAAAGTGATTCTATGCGTATTCTCAAAAGAAACCATAGGTCTATCTCGTTTCCTTTTGCCTGTTACAAACATGTGCACAAAGACATAATACCCTGTACCATAGTGTGGTAAACGGTATAAAAAGGGGTTACCCTTCGGGGGTACCCTTATATGGGTGCTACCCGAAAAAATGTACCAATATTCATAATTTTTTGTGGAGAGATTTGGTACCTATTAAGAACTCAAAATACAAAATTATAGCCATTACATTTGAAATATCCGGTCAAAACCCCAAAATTCTGAAAAGTAGGAGGTACCAGAAAATGTGGACCTATATTTATAATTTTTTGTGGAGATATTTTCAGTACCCAATAAGAACCCAATGTACCATATTTCAGCGTATTCGGTTGAAAAAAACGCACTCAAAAACTTCAAAATACTGAAAATTGGGGGATTCTCTTATATGGGAGCTCTGCCTAAACGTGGACCGATGTAGCCCATCTTCGAACGTGATCTGCCTGCAGATAAAAGACGACTCTATGCAAAATTTTGGTGATCTATCTCAATTAGTTTAGAGGCTAGAGTGATTACAACAGACGGACGGGCAGACGGACATGGCTAGATCGTCTTAGAATTTCATCCTGATAAATATTATAGGGTCGAAAAAGAATATTTCGATGAGTTACAAACGGAATGACAAAATTAATATACCCTTCATACTATGGTGGAGGGTATAAAAATCCACGCCTTAGTTAAGACCCTCAAAAAATATTTTGAAACCAGTGAGCGGATCAGTATAGTCGGACGTGGCTGACCATACGATACCCTACACTACCACGGAACTCTAACTTTCTGCGGATGTTTATTTCGAGCCTAGGCAATATTTTGTGATATTTGCACGCTCTTGACAGATTAGAGATCACACAGCACCTCTTCCTTACATATTATCCGAATATTCCCAATATTCAGTACAGCCCTTCTAGTTATTTGTCCAGATTCCCTTCACCGTGGGTTGTATTGTGATGTTCGGCTTATAATTGTGGCCATCGCATCGAAAAAACATAGCAAATTATGTTTTCGATCCACTTCATCCCAAAATTATTATCTGATCATCGCCGAAAATTATAGGCGTTGTCCTTAAGTATAACTGGAACCTCATGGAACATTTCAGAGCGATCAGGAGCTATATTTCCACCCTCTAGTGTGGTAATGGGTTACTAAATAATATCTAAATACGTAAGTACCTGTAAATATTTAAGTGTAGCTCCCATATCCGAATACATACGACAATATAGTTGGTATCAATTTAAAGGTCAACCACTCCTCTTGGATATACTATCAACTTATCGGGTCTATGTCCTTCAGGGCTAAATATATATGCCATAGAATATAAATTTTGTAATTTTTCACACAAAAGTCAGGGTCCATTTGATCCGCTAAATATTGAGCGATGTTTAGCAAAACAGGCAGGCTTATTCTTTGGCCCGATCCCCTTCTCCTCCAGGGGTAAATATATTCCCTATAGAATACAAATTTTATCATTTTTCACACAAAAGTCAAGGTCCATTTGACCCGCTAAATATTGACCGATCTTTATGAAAACAGGCATGCTGAATCTTTGGCCCGATCACCTTCTCCATGTAAAAATTCGCGATGTTTGGGCCATAATTGCGGCCTCTGGAGCGACCAGAAAATCAGACAAAACTTAATTATTTGGTCCATTTCATCCCCTAAACATCAACCGATAATCATCAAAAACAATAGGGGTCTTCATTGGGCCGAACCCATCCTACATGCAAAATTTCGTGAAGATTGGCCCATAATTGTGGCCTGTATCGTGTTTACAAATTATAATGGACAGACGGACGGACGGACGGACGGACTGGAACACATGTCTAGATCGACTCTGTGAGTCGAGATATGACGATGGGTATACTTAAAGGTGGGTCTGACCGCTAAATAATGACCGATCTTTATGAAAAAAGGCATGCTGATTCTTTGCCCCGATCACCTTCTCCATGTAAAAATTCGCAATGTTTGGGCCATAATTGCGGCCTCTGGAGTGACCAGAAAATCAGACAAAAATTTAGTTTTTGGTCCATTTCATCCCCTAAACATTAACCGATCATTACCAAAAACAATAGGGGTCTTCATTGGGCCGAACCCATCCTACATGCAAAATTTCGTGAAGATTGGCCCATAACTGTGGCCTGTATCGTGTTTACAAATTATAATGGACAGGCAGACGGGCGGGCGGATGGACACACATGTCTAGATCGACTCAGCTACTCGAGATATGACGATCGATATACTTAAAGGTGGGTCTAGGACCAATATTTCGCGGCGCTACAAAATCTTGGGGCTGCACAAAGCTATAATAACCTGCCGACATAGATGTGTAGGGTATAAAAAAATATGTTTGAAAAATCCACGCCACCAAAGAATATTTTTTTAAAAACTCATAAAAGTGGCTATGTTGATTTAAAAAAAAAATCCCCCCAAAATTCGCATAACCGGTTACTTTGAAGAAGCATATCATTAGTATGTGCCTCTATCGAACTACAATTTCCAAGAATTAGAAAAAGAAACATCTAAACAAAAAAAAAACAACAACAACAACAACGAAAATGATTAATAAACATCAAACCAAAATCATTTACATAAATAAACAAATGAGAAAGCCCGGCAGCTGAAATATCGGCGGCAGTGTGGTCAGTGGTCGATCGATCGGTCGGTCGGTCGGGTGATTGAGTGGTGCTTATGTTATTAGCAAAAAAAAAAAAACAAAAAACAACAAACTATTGTCAAAGTTATTTTTTTGAAAACTGGTACATAAAAACTGAAATGAATAGAAGATGAAATGTGTTCGGAATGAAGAAGCCCCAGACTTTTAATTTTTATTTATTTTTTTTTTTTTTGAAAATTAAAAAAAAAATTCTAAAATTTTTTTCTGTATATCTTCCACCTGCCTATGTCCAGAAATTTTCCAAGCAATTATTTTCAAATTTTATGTATTTGATTTTTTTCGCCACATAAGGTATTGAAAATTATTGTAAATATTTGCTGGCTATGCTGGCACGTGCCGGACACTGGTTTTCTCTATTTCTTATTCAGAAGCAAAAAAACAAATATCACACTTCTGAAGATTTTCCATAAACAACAATAATAACAACAAATTTCAAAAGCCAAACCGGTCAACATATGCCTAACATCTGTCCGTTTGTCTATTCCAAATGGATGGGTGGCTGCTGATTGGTCTTCCATTTTTTTTTTGTGGCACGGTTATGTGTCATTAATCTTTTTGAGGTATCGGCCGACCCACAACACATTTCTTAGGCGAAAAATAAAATATATAATAAATTAAATACACAAAACAATATTATTTTCGAAAATATATGGGATATTTAATTGCGAATTAAATTTGAGAATACAAAACAGAAGGGTGACATCATCAAAAAAAAATATTTTAAAAAAATCTGAAAATCGTTTCAGATTTAGATATAGCTCCCATATATATTTTCATCCGATTTAATGTAAATGGTATACCAAAGACCCTATATATCTTTCGATTTGCACGAAATTTGGCCTATCGTACTGAATTAGGTCTAGAATGATGTGTGTTAAGTTTCCTAAAAATCGGTTCAGATTTAGATATAGCTCCCATATATATTTTCGTCCGATTTAATGTATATGGTGTACCAAAGACCCTGTATATCTTTCGATTTGCACGAAATTTGGCATAGCCTACTGAATTAAATTATTAAATTATTAAAATTAGTCTAGGACGATGTGTGTTAAATTTACTGAAAAATTTAGATATAGCTCCGGTATATATTTATGTCCGATTTTATGTAAATGGTGTAGGAAAGTCCCTATATATCTTTCAATTAGCACGAAATTTGACACATCGCACTGAATTCAGTGTATAATGATGTGTTCTAAGTTTCCTGAAAATCGGTTCAGATTTCGATATATCTCCCATATATATTTTCGTCCGATTTAAGGTAAATGGTACATCAAAGTCCCTGTATATACTTGGATTTGCACGAAATTTGGCATAGCGTAGTGAATTAGATCCAAAATGATGTGTGC
The DNA here is from genome assembly GCF_032173495.1 of Musca vetustissima. Taxonomy (NCBI): domain Eukaryota; kingdom Metazoa; phylum Arthropoda; class Insecta; order Diptera; family Muscidae; genus Musca; species Musca vetustissima. The sequence goes on from NW_026877220.1 coordinate 27,561, forward strand.
TAAGTTTCCTGAAAATCGGTCTACATTTAGATAGAGCTCCCATATATATTTTCGTCCGATTTAAGGTAAATGGTGTACCAAAGACCCTATATATTTTTCGATTTGCTCGAAATTTGGCATAGCGTAATGAACTAAGTCTAGAATGATGTGTGTTAAGTTTCGTGAAAATCGGTTCAGATTTCGATATAGCTCCCATATATATGTTCATCCGATTTAAGGTAAATGGTATACCAACGCCCCTATAAATCTTTCGATTTGCACGAAATTTGCCGCAGCGTAATGAATTAGGTCTAGAATGATGTGTGTTAAGTTTCGTGAAAATCGGTTCAGATTTAGATATAGCTCCCAGATATATTTTCGTCCGATTTAATGTAAATGGTGTACTAAAGACCCTATAAATCTTTCGATTTGCTCGAAATTTGGCATAGCGTACTGAAATGAGTCTGGAATGACGTGTCTCTAGTTCTGAGAAAATCAGGTCAGATTTACATATAGCTCCCATATATATTTTGGTCCGATTTAAGGTAAATGGTACACCAAAGCCCCTATAAATCTTTCGATTTGCACGAAATTTTGTGTAGTGTACTTAATTGAGTCTAGAATGATGTGTGCAAAGTTTAGTAAAAATCTGTTCAGATTTCGATATAGCTCTCATATATATTTTCGTCCGATTTAAGGTAAATGGGACACCAAAGTCCCTATATATCCTTCGATTTCCACGAAATTTGGCATAGTGTACTGAATTAGGTCTAGAACGATGTATGTTAAGTTTCGTGAAAATCGGTTCAGATTTAGATATAGCTCCCATATATAGTTTCTTCCGATTTTATGATGCACCAAATTCCAAATATTTGTCTGATTGAGTAAAGTTTTGCACAGCGAATTCTATTGTGAAAAAAATGATGCGTGATAAGGTTTGTTGAAATCGGTTCAGATTTTGATATAGGTCTTATATATATAGTATAGGTCTTATATTTTTTAAAAGTATTTTTTTAAGGGTCACAACATTGCCCATGGATTTTTTTTATTATTTTTCAAGAGTCTCTAGGCGTGACAAAAAATATTTTTAAACCAGTAAGGAAAGTAGTAAAGTCGGACTGGGCCGACTATATGATACCCTTCACCACTTTGGGTATATTCTACATATGTATCCTAACAATTGCATGTCTATGTTATCTCTTTCTCTTTCCAACCTATCCTATCTTTAATTTCATTCGAGCAGATTTAGAGCCGTCTGTGCCGTAACATGGGGAAAATTTATGGAAAACGATTTATAGCAAAATTGGTACATGCTATTCGGTACGCCGCGTGGTTAAAAATATAATCTATATGTGGGAGCTATATCTAAATCTGAACCGATTTTGACGAAACTTAGCACACATCATTTTAGACTCAATCTAGTTCGCTATGCCAAATTTCGTGCATATCGAAAGATATATAGGGACTTTGGTGCACCATTTACCTAAAATCGGACGAAGATATATATGAGAGCTATATCTAAATCTTAACCGATTTCCACGAAATTTAAACCACATCGTTCTAGACTCTATTCAGTACGCTATGCCAAATTTCGTGCAAATTGAATGATATATAGGGACTTTGGTACACCATTTACGTTAAATCGGACGAAAATATATATGGGAGCTATATCCAAATCTGAACCCATTTCAGGAAACTTGACACACATCATTCTAGGCCATATGCATTACGCTGTGCCAAATTTCGTGTAAATCGAAAGATATATAGGGACTTTGGTGCACCATTTACCTAAAATCGGACGAAAATATAAATAGGAGCTATATCGAAATCTGAACCGATTTCCACGAAACTTAACGCACTTTATTCTAGACCTAATTCATTACGCTGTGCCAAATTTCGTGCAAATTGAATGATATATAGGGACTTTGGTGGACCATTTACATTAAATCGGAAGAAAATATATATGGGAGCTATATCTAAATCTGAACCGATTTTTCCTAATTTCAATAGGGTTCGTCCTTGGGTCAAATATGTGACCTATGCCAATTTTCGTCCAATTCGCTATGCCAATTGAGGAATATATATAGGGACCTTGGTGCGCCATTTACATAAAATCGGATAAAAATATATATGGGAGATATGTCGAAATATAAACCGATTTTCCCGAAACACACCACTTATCATTCTAGACTAAATTGAATGATATATAGGGACTTTGGTACACCATTTACATAAAATCGAGAGCTATATATAAATCTGAACCGATTTTCAGGAAATTTGACACACATCATTCTAGACCTTATTCATTACGCTGTGCCAAATTTCGTGCAAATCGAAAAATATATATAGACTTTGGTGGACCATTTTCATTATATCGGAAGAAAATATATATGGGAGCTATATCTAAATCTGCATTGATTTTCCCCAATTTCAATAGGGTTCGTCCTTGGGCCAAACAAATGAGCTGTGCCAAATTTCAACCAATTCGGATCATAAATGCGACCTGTACTTTGTTTACAATTTAACATGGACAGACAGACGGACGGACGGACATGCATATATCGACTCAGAAAATGATTCTATGCATATTCTCAATAGGAACCATGTGTCTATCTCCATTACTTTTGTCTGTTACAAACATATGCACAAAGACATGATACCCTGTACCACAGTGTGGTGAAGGTTATAAAAATCCACGCCTTGTGTAGGTCTCCCAAAACAATATTTTTAAAAAATCGAGGCCCATCATGAGACCTTATTTTGAGACCTAGACAACATTTTTTAAACACCTTGTGGCTCTATAAAATATTTTTCTCTAGGAGAAATCCATCATTTGTATCCTCCCACATTGAAATAAACATTATTGAATTTTTATTTACTCCTTACAGATTTAATTAAGAGACAATCTCCACCTACTACTGGTTACTGCCGGTGTCTGTCTCATATTCCTCTAATTTTGATGAGAACAATAAATAAGTGAATCACCTCTGGACCAGAACGTAAATCACATTAGCAGTTGTCTTTCATGTTCGTTCGGTTTGTTGTCTTAATTTTTTGTTTAGTTTTTATTTTTTTGTTTCAAAATTGTCATTGAATAATGAAAATTAGGTAAAAAATAAATCAGAAAAAAAAACTGAGAAACAATTACCGGCAATTAGTCATGAATGGTGTGTCTGGGATACTTGAAATTTTCGAAATGTGTGGGACTTTAAGATTTTTTTATTTATTTAAATTATATACAAATAATTGTAATAAATTGTAATTAAAAATCTCTAATTTTTTATTTTTGGAAACCCGTTTTTTAATATTTTTTTAATCCCTCCATTATTTCCCGGCCTTCGACTGTACCGCCTCGAATAGCCTCATTTTTTTTCTTGTCTTGCAATTTCTTTTTTTTTCTTTTTCTTGCTAATTTTATTGTTTCGTAAAGTCAAGGTTTAATGAAAGCAAGACTCGATTACTTTTTAATCTGCATTAATGCGAATCTATTTATTCGGTGACCACATTGGCCCAGATACACAATTTCTTTGAAATTCAATTCAAATTCTTATCACATTTGACCACATATGTCCAAACCACTGGCTGACATCATGATGATGGTTTCAATATCACCAACAGAAAAACAAAAAAATTCTGAAAATTAAATTTCAATTCCGAATTTTTTTGCAGAATTCTGATTATCTGTTCTTTTAATTTATTTCTTTGAAACAAACTGGCGAGGAGATTGGGTCAAGGTTACAAGGACAATTTTTGCCATAGATTTTTTATGATCCGATTTGGATGAAATTTGGCACAGCTCACTTGTTTGGCCCAAGGACGAACCCTATTGAAATTGAAAAAAATCGGTTCGGATTTGGATATAGCTCCCATATATATTTTCGTCCGATTTAAGGTAAATGGTGCGCCAAAGTCCCTATATATTTTTCGATTTACACGAAATTTGGCATAGCGTTCTAGATTGAGTCTATAATGATGTGTGCGAAGTTTCGTGAAAATCGGTTCAGATTTAGATATAGCTCCCATATATATTTTCGTCCGATTTAATGAAAATGGTGAACCAAAGTCCCTATATATCTTTCGATTTGCATGAAATTTGACATAACGCACTGAATTGAGCCTACAATGATGTCTGCCAAGTTTCGTGAAAATCGGTCCAGATTTAGATATAGCTCCCATATATATTTTCTTCCGATTTAAAGAAAATGCTACGCCAAAGTCCCTAAATATCTTTCGATTTGCACGAAATTTAGCATAGCGTACTGAATTAAGTCTATAATGATGTGTGCTAAGTTTCGTGAAAATCGCTTCTGATTTAGATATAGCTCCCATATATATTTTCGTCCGATTTTAGGTAAATGGTACGCCAAAGTCCCTAAATATCTTTCGATATGCACGAAATTTGGCATAGCGTACTAGATTGAGTCTATAATGATGTGTGCTAAGTTTCGTGAAAATCGGTTCAGATTTAGATATAGCTCCCATATATATTTTCGTCCGATTTAAGGTAAATGGTGCACCATAGCCACTATATATTGTTCGATTTGCACGAAATTTGGCATAGCGTACTAAATTAAATCTAGAATGGTGTGTGCTAAGTTTCGTGGAAATCGGTCCTGATTTAGATATAGCTCCGATATATATTTTCGTCCGATTTAAGGTAAATGGTACGCCAAAGTGCCTATATATCTTTCGATTTGCACGAAATTTGGCAGTTTAGCAAATTAAAAATATTAAAATATCAAAGCCTCTACTGAAGCATTTCCTGTCTTCTCTTTCTCTCAATTTTAATGACATTTTGCGGTAACGTATGACAGTTCCATTGAATTTAATGTCATTACCGGACAATCTCAATATCATCATTGACAATGGTTTGTCAATGTCATCACGAGATTACATCAATTTGGATTTTTTAGAAAAAAAAAAATAAATCTGTCAATTCTTCCTCCATTCATTGCGAATATTGAATTAAAAATGCTATGCAGAATTCATTAAAAAGTTTTTTATTTAATTTTTTTTTTCGAAAAAAAATATCTCAGCTCGGTCTTTAATTACTTCTGAAATACCCAAACGTAGAGATTTGTTGTAATGAGGCAACAACAACAACAAATCTGTCGTTTCTTTTATTAAATGACAGATGTGAAAATAAAATAAAAACATTTCAAATGCAACGTAAGACTTCTAAATATAAAAAAATGATTTCTGAAACGGATCCAAATTTGATATTCCATTCAGCAGCGGTTTAAACATTCACCGACACACAGAGAGGTACTTAGATCACACATGATTTACAATAAAAACACACACACATTTATGTACATAGATAGACGATCAACACAAGACAACAGTTAAAAAAAATTAATTTAAAAAATCCACGCCTTGGTTAAAGTGTCGAAAAATTAATTTTGAACCAGTAGAAGCAGTAAAGTCGGACTAGGCCGACCATATGATACCCTTCACCACTTTGAGTATATTCTACATATGTCTCCTAACAGACTCCGCCTTTTCGTAAGAACATTGACATGATATAATATATCTAAATCTGAACCGAACCGATGCCAAATTTCGTGCAAAGCGATAGATATATAGGTACTTTATGCACCATATACATAAAATCGGACAAAACTATATACTGGAGCTATATCTAAATCTGAACCGATTTTCACGAAACTCAGCACACATCATTCTAGACTCAATTCAGTGCGCGATGCCACATTTCGGGACTTAGGTGCAACATTTACAAAAAATCGGACAAAACTATATATAGGAGCTATATCTAAATCTGAACCGATTTTCACGAAACTCAGCACACATCATTCTAGGCTCAATTCAGTACGCTATGTCAAATTTCGGGACTTTGGTGCAACATTTACATAAAATCGGACGAAAATATATATGGGAGCTATATTTTAATATGAACCGATTTTTACGAAACTCAGCACACTTCATTCTAGACTCAATTCAGTACGCTATGCCAAATTTCGGGACTTTGGTGCACCATATACACAAAGTCGGACGAAAATATATATATGGGAGCTATATCTAAATCTGAACCGATTTTCATGAAACTTAGCACACATCATTATAGACTCAATCTAGTACTCGATGCCAAATTTCGTGCAAATCGAACGATATTTAGGGACTTTGGTGCACCATTTACATTAAATCGGACGAAAATATATGGGAGCTATGTCTAAATCTAAACCGATTTTCACGAAACTCACCACACATCGTTCTAGACTCAATTCAGTACGCTATGCCAAATTTCGTGCAAATCGAAGGATATATAGGGACTTTGGTGCACCATTTACATAAAATCGGACGAAAATATATATGGAATCTATATCTAAATCTGAACCGATTTTTACGAAACTCAGCAAACATCATTCTAAGCTCAATTCAGTGAGCTATGCCAAATTATGTGCAAATCAAAGAATGTAAAGGGACTTTTGTGACCTATTTACATAAAATCGGACGAAAACATATATGTGAGCTATATCTAAATCAGAACCGATTTTCACGAAATTTAACACACATCACTATACACTTAATTCAGTACGCTATGCCATATTTCGTGCAAATCGAATGATATATAGGGACTTTGGTGCACCATTTACCTTAAATCGGACGAAAATATGTATGGGAGCTATATCGAAATCTGAACCGATTATCACGAAATTTAACACACATCACTATACACTTAATTCAGTACGCTATGCCATATTTCGTGCAAATCGAAAGATATATAGGGACTTTGGTGCACCATTTACCTTAAATCGGACGAAAATATGTATGGGAGCTATATCGAAATCAGAACCGATTTTCACGAAATTTAACACACATCACTATACACTTAATTCAGTACGCTATGCCAAATTTCGTGCACATCGAAGGATATATAGCGACATTGGTGCCCCATTTACTTAAAATCGGACGAAAATATATATGGGAACTATGTCTAAATCTGAACCGATTTTTCCTAATTTCAATAGGGTTCGTCCTTGGGCCGAATAAGGGATGTCCGTCAAATTTCATCCAATTCGAACCATAAATGCGACCTGTACGTTGTTTACAATTTTACATGGACTGACGGACGGACGGACATGCATAAATCGACTTAAAAAGTGATTCTATGCATATTCTCAAAAGGAACCCTGTGTCTATCTCGTTCCCTTTTGCCTGTTACAAACATATGTACAAAGACATAATACCCTGTACCACAGTGTGGTGAAGGGTATAAAAATCTGCAGTCTAGTGTAGCTTCCTAAGAATCCGACTACATCATTACTAATTGTTTTGCAGCGCCAATGACAAGTAAACACACATTAAAAACGTCATCACAAGCGTCATCGGTTCAACGTCATAATGTGGCTGGCTCACCTACAACCGAAGTTATTGCGAAGTTGCTTAGAGGTCATCTAAGCAATAACTAAAAAAAAACGGTTAGTGTTTCTTTTGATGAAACAAGTCAAGCTGCTAATTGATGTTATTCTGCCGCTCTGTCATCTAGTCTCATGCAAATTCTGCGGTTTTTTAATGGCCGGTACAGGTCGGCACACACCATTCGATCATCAGCTGTGACAACCGGATTATGAATCACTTGGCATGGGAATTTTTGATGCAGGGCATAACTGTTCGGTAAAAAGGGGTTTCTGGAGAGAGGGGGCGAGCGGTATTTTGATACACAATAAATCTTGTTTGTTTATATGCTATTTTATTGAATTCAAAATTTATTGAAATTGTTTTTGTTTGTTATGACAATCATTTTAAAGTTGTAGATCCAGATTTTTTTTCTGAGAATTCTCAAATGGTGAATGGAGGAAGGCGTTGTGAGTGACTTAGAATTAAATTTAATATTTTTGAATGAATTCTATATTTAGAAGTGATATTTTTGCGGAACACCTAATGGTATTCCAAAGCTAAAAAATTCCCACAAAAATGTGTCCAATATTCTGTCTCAAAAGATGCTTTAAAAATGCACCCCTAAAGCACTAAGTATTCGCCTCAAAAGATACTTTAAAAAACATCTTATAATCAGCCTCAACAGATGTTTTACAAATCCGCTCCCAAGACACTAACAATCCGCCTCAACAGATGTCTTAAAAATCCGCGCCCAAGACACTAACAATCCGCCTCAACAGATGTCTTAAAAATCCGCGCCTAAAACACTAATAATCCGCCTCAAAATATACTTTAAAAATCCACGCCTAAAACACTAATAATCCGCCTCAAAAGATACTTTAAAAATCCACGCCTAAAACACTAATAATCCGCCTCAAAATATGCTTTAAAAATCCACGCCTAAAACACTAATAATCCGCCTCATAAGATGCTTTAAAAATCCACGCCTAAAGCACTAATAATCTGTCTCAAAATATTCTTTAAAAATCCACGCCTAAAACACTAATAATCCGCCTCAAACGATACTTTAAAAATCGACGCCTAAAACACTAATAATCCGCCTCAAAATATGTTTTAAAAATCCACGCCTAAAACACTAATAATCTGTCTCAAAATATTCTTTAAAAATCCACGCCTAAAACACTAATAATCTGTCTCAAAATATTCTTTAAAAATCCACGCCTAAAACACTAATAATCTGTCTCAAAATATTCTTTAAAAATCCACGCCTAGAGGACTAATAATCAGTCTCAAAATATTCTTTAAAAAAAAACACGCCTAGAGGACTAATAATCTGTCTCAAAATATTCTTTAAAAATCCACGCCTAGAGGACTAATAATCTGTCTCAAAATATTCTTTAAAAATCCACGCCTAGAGGATTAATAATCTGTCTCAAAATATTCTTTAAAAATCCACGCCTAGAGGACTAATAATCTGTTTCAAAATATTATTTAAAAATCCACCCCAAGAGGACTAATAGTCTGTCCCAAAATATTCTTTAAAAATCCACGCCTAGGGCTTTAATAATTCTACTGAAATATTTTTTAAAATAACCCACACGCAGGAATTTAATAATTCTCAAAAGAATATTCTTAAAACCCCTCTAATTAATTAAAAATATATGTTTTTTTATTCATTTCATTAAATATTGTTGAAATTGTTCAATTTAGCGTTCCTTTCAATGAACTGTAGTGAATTTCATGGAAATGGTTGACGCCGTTCAGTGGAGAGACACCGTAATGTGATGAACTCTCTCTCACATAATTTCACTTTCTCTTTTGCAATTTCTATACATTTTTGGCCTTTATTCTTTACTCTCGTTCGTAAACAATGAACCTGTCTTGGCAAGTTTGTTTCCGCCTACGTTTTTATTGGCCATTCTCTCCCATCTCCGCGTATTCGTACACGTCAGTTCTTGCAAAAACAAACAGCAGGCAGCGACATGTCAGTTGTCAAATAGCAGCAGCATAGAGTTGACGTTAAATAATTGAAAAGTTGAATTTATTTAAAATACTAAATAATAATGGGATATTTAACAAATCTCGATAAAACATTCCAAAGGACCGATAATTTATAGAAATAAACCCAAAGAAAGCATAATCGTGAGTGAGAGTAGTAGTGGTGCAAAACACGACAAGACCAACATGACAAAACCAAGACGTCTGTCTGCCAGCAAGGCAGCTGGAATGGGACACAAATCAACAACAAATGTCTGTCTGGACAGACAACCCACATTCCCCATGGAAGTTAGTGACTTTGTGGTGGCAGCAGCGGCCACAGCCACGGGGCCAAGAAATTCCCTGGTCCTCCACTTGACATATCATCATCTGATTGTCTTCCTGTCAGGAGTATTGGCCGCCTGTGTCTATTATCATATGCCATGGGCGGCACAGAATCAGCAACGTCAGCTGCAGCACCTACCAGCCGAACATTATCTCCAATTACGTGACGATTTTGCCATTTATTCTCGAGAGGCAGAGGAGAGTCAACAACAGGCCATCAAGGAATTTTATGGTGAAAGTGGTGCTGCAATTGCCAATTTGCCCCCCGAAGATGACACCAATGTCAAGGAGGCCTTGGCCAATTTAAAAATAGCCCAACATATGCACAAGACGGGCAAGGAGGAAAAGGCCCAGCGACTATTTGAACATGCCTATGCCTTGGCACCCAAACATCCCGAGGTGCTACTACGCTATGGGGAGTATTTGGAACAACGTGATATTGTCCTCGCGGATCAATATTATTTTCAAGCTTTAACAATTAATCCAGGTTGTAGTGAAGCTGTGGCACATCGTCAACGTACCGCAGCCATTGTACAGACTATTGATGAAAGAAGACTAATCGAATTGGATCGTAAACGTGATGCCCTCTCGGGTATACATGAATCGAACGCAGCTCTACGCAGAGCTAAGAAAGAGGCTTACTTCCAGCATATCTATCATTCGGTGGGCATTGAGGGTAATACTATGACGCTGGCCCAGACGAGATCGATATTGGAGACACGCATGGCCGTCGATGGCAAGTCCATTGATGAACATAATGAAATTTTAGGTTTAGATTTGGCCATGAAATTCATCAATGCCAGTTTGGTGAATAAGTGAGTATTCCGAGGTTGACACCTGATACCTAGTTCTGTGGTCTCTATATAGACCAATTGGCATTTATAAGGAACTTTGGTCTTCATATAGACCAAAGGTCCTTATAGAGACCTATGTTCTCCATATAGACCAAATGTTCTTATAGAGACCTATGTTCCCATATAGACCAATTGGTCTTTATAGAGACCTATGGTCTCCTAATAGACCAATTGATCTTTATATAGACCTATGGTCTCCATATTGACAAATTGGTCTTTATAAAGACCTATTGTCTCTATATATTAATTTAATCTTTTCTTCTTTTCAGAATGGAAATCACATTAAAAGACATTTTGGAAATACATCGTCGTGTCCTTGGACACGTTGATCCCATTGAGGGTGGTGAATTTCGACGCACCCAGGTATATGTTGGTGGTCATGTTCCCCCTGGGCCGGGAGATTTATCCATTCTTATGCGTCACTTTGAAAACTGGTTAAATTCGGAACAGAGCCTATCGTTGCATCCCATTAAGTAAGTTTTTGAAAATATATTTTTATAGCAGTTTTTTAATGATTTTTATTTATTATAGGCACGCTGCCTTGGCCCATTACAAATTGGTACACATACATCCCTTTATCGATGGCAATGGCCGAACTTCCAGACTTTTAATGAATACATTGTTAATGAGGGCCGGTTACCCACCTGTGATTATACCAAAGCAACAAAGGTATGAATGATTTCAACATCTAATATTTGGATGATATATGATGTAGATCTTGACACAAAATAGGCGTAAATTTTTTAAAAATATTTTTTTGGACACCTCAACATAGGCGGATATCTACCGATTTCCGTATTTTTGCCCAAGTTTTTCAACCAAAATGTTTGTAATTTCATATTTTGGGTTCCCATTGGACACAAAATCTACGCACGAAAAATTGTCGATATTGCTCGAATTTTTAGGTTAGCCCCCATATAGTGCTCCCGCCACATTTTCCGTTTTTTTTAATTCTGGGCTCATTTTTCAGTCGAATCGGCTGTAATTTAATATTTTGGGTTCTCAAAGGGTAAAGAATCTCCCTACCAAAAATTGTCAATATTACTCCAATTTTTACGATAGGTCCCATATGAGGATACCTGCCGAATTTGCGTATTTTTGGGAGTTTGAGCATGTTTTCCTGCCCAATGAGCTTTAATTTGATATTTTTGGTTCTCATTGGGTACCAAAACTTATTGCCAAAAATTATGAATATTGGTCTACTTTAGAGGGTGGCCCCCATGTATCGGAAACTCCATAATTCGATATTTTGGGCACGTTTTTGAACCGAAGTGGATGTGATTTGTTATTTTGGGTTCTCATTGGGCAGCAATTCTTCATACCAAAATTCATAAACATTGGTCCACGTTTTGGAACACTCCATATATACTACATACTTTCGATATTTTGGGACCGGTTCTCAAACGAATGGGTTGAAATTTAATATTTCGGATTCTCATTGGGTAGCAAATATTTCTATCTAAACATCATTATTGGTCCACATTAAAGGGTAGACCCCATTTAGCGGCACATTTGATCTTCGATATTTTGAGGATTTTGGGTACGTTTATCAGCCGAATAGACTGTAAATTGGTATTTTGTGTTCTCATTGTGTAGCAAAACTTATTACCAAAAATCATGAATTTTTGTCCACGTTAGAGGGTAGACCCGGAACCTCCAATATTCGGTATTTTGGGCCTGTATTTCAATCAAATAGGATGTAAATTCGTATTTTGGGTTCTCATTGGGTAGCAAATGTTTCTGCCAAAAATCTTCGAAATTGGTCATATTTTATGCACGTTTTTTCATTAGAATTGACTGTAGTTTGATATTTTGGAATCTTGTTGGGTAACAAAACTTACTACTAAAAATTATGAATATTGGTCCACTTTAGATGTTAGCCCCCATATGTCGGATCCTTCATTATTCGATATTTTGGGCACGTGTTGGCTGAGATTTAATATTTTGGGTTCTCATTGGGTAGTGCATCTTCCTACCAAAAATTCTCAATATTAGTCCACTTTTTAGGGTAGCCCTCATACAACGATACCTCCCAAATTTCGGTATTTTGGGGAGCATGGACACGGCTTTAGCTGAGTTTTGATACCAAAAATTGTCAATATTGGTTCACTTTTCAGGGTAGGCCCCATATATCGGAACATTCATTTTTCGATATTCTGGACAAGTTTTTCAAACGATTCTGTATTTTGCGTTATCATTCGGTAGCAAACCTTACAACCAAAAATTATGAATATTGGTCCACTTTAGAGGTTAGCCCCCATATATCGGATCCTACATTTTTCGGTATTGTGGCCATGTTTTTAAACCGAATTGGTTTTGAGTTCTTATTGGGCAGCAAATGTTTCTACCAAAAATTTTAGAAATTGTTCCACTTTTTAGGGTAGGTCGCATATATCGGAATGTCCATTATTTCGTTATTTTGGGCACGTTTTTCAACCGAATTGGAATTTTGGCTTCTCATTGGGTAACAAACTTGATACCAAAAATTATGAATATTGGTCCAGTTTAGAGGGTAGCCTCCATATATCGGAACCTCCATTATTAGTTATTTTGGGCACGTTTTTAATTTGAATTGGTTGTAATTTGGTGTTTTGGGTTCTCATTGGGTAGCAAAACTTCCTACCAAAAATTGTCAATATTGGTTCACTTTTCAGGGTAGGTCCCATATATCGGAACATCCATTTTTCGATATTATGGACAAGTTATTAAATGATTTGGCTGTAATTTGATATTTTGGGCTATCATTCGGTAGCAAACCTTACTACCAACAATTTTGAATATTGGTCCACATTAGAGTTTAGCCCCCATATATCGGAACCTTCATTATTCGGTATATTGGACACGTTTTATAAACCAATTTGACTCTAAATTGATATTATGGGTTCTCATTGGGTGCCAACTGTTCCTACCAAAGTTCATCAATATCGGTCTACGTTTCGCCATAGCCCCCATATAGCGGTACTCCCAATTTTCGATATATAGGACAAGTTTTTCAGTCAAATTGCCTGTAATTTGATATTTTGAATTCTCATTGGGTAGCAAATGTTCCTGCCTAATTTCTTCGATATCGGTAGGGTAGGTCCCATATGGCACTACCCGCATTTTTCGGTATTTTGGAGAGTTTGGGTACTTTTTTCAATCGAATTGGTTGTAGTTTGACATTTCGAGTTCTCATTGAGTAACAAATGTTCCTAGCAACAATTTTCAATATCGGTCCAAGTTTTGCCATAGCCCCCATATAGTGGTATCACCCAATTTTCGGTACTTTTTCCAAGTTTTTTTAATGGAATTGACTATAATTTGTTGTTTAGGGTTCTCATTGGGTGTCAAATGTTCCTGCCAAAAATCTTCGATATCGACCCAAATTTCACCATAGCCCCCATATAGCAGTATCCCCAAATTTCGGTATATCGAGGATTTCAGACACAATTTTTAAAATTCGCGCCTCATTTTCGATATAATCTAGAACGCTGATTATAACGAAACCTCATTTACGTATTTGCAATTGATTTTATGAATTTCCGATGTCCACATCATCGTTGAGGCTATACCAAAAATTCCGAAATGAAGCTTGAATTTATTGGTAATGATCTCAAAATTCTAATCTTATTTTTTTCTTTTCAGACACAAATATTATCAATATCTTCAAATAGCCAATGATGGTGATATTCGACCCTTTGTACGCTTCATTGCCGAGTGTACAGAAAAAACCTTAGACCTGTATCTGTGGGCTACCAGTGATTTACCACAACAGATACCAATGTTGGAACAAACCGAAAATACCCTAGCCAATATTGATAAGCTGCTGACACCCTCAGCGGCGAATAATCTCGATGAGACATCACCGGCAACCACAACAACAACGACAAGTGCACCCTCCCACAACCACAATTTAGAAGAAGATTTCTTTGAATCCGGCTCGGGGGAAATTTCCTAGCAGTTGCTATTGCTAAAGCTAATCATATTCCAGATGATATTAAAACGTTTCATAAAACAAATAACTGTGATGTATTTTGTTACATTTTTTCAAACAAAAGCAACTTTGTAAATATGTATAGAGATTGAATGGAAACCAAAGCTATGTAAATGCAAAAAAAAAATTCTATGACACACACATGTCCATATACATATATGTATACATATATTTATATTAATTTGTTATGTTATTATTATTATAGTTGTTAAGTGTAAACAAATCTAAATCATTTTTGTTAGTTTCCAAAACTTTCCTAAACAACCTACAAATGAAGTGTAAAACGCACAGTTAATTTTATTTTAGATATTTACATATAAAAAAATAACAAAAAAATTATATTTATTTATTATATTACATACACACAAAAAATATTGAAAATTTTTTTTTCTAAAATTTAATTTTTTGTATCTCCCTCACAGCCTTCTGGTACTGGGACCCGCCGCCTTACATTTTGGGCTTGGGCAAATAGTCCTTATAGGTGACTTCACGCCACCACTCAGGGCGTTCAAAGACACCGGGTGTGGAGAAAATGGCACGCTGCAAATGTTTGTAGACCTACAAAGCAAAAATCGAAAAGAAATTCAAAGTAAATTGAAATAAAAAGAAAAAATTCAAATCCGAATTTAAACTTACATTGCCATCACTCATACCCAATGGCGAGTTCAAAATAAAATCTGGTGGTGAAATAGCATCGACCAGTGTAATAGCTTCATTCTTAATCACCGGCAATAAATTCAAAATAGCCTCTTGATAGAATTCCAATTGTCCGTTTTGACGGAAATAACCACCTTGATAGAATATGGCTGCATTTTTCGTCACAATATGGCAACCATACATAGAGAGCAATTTCAGTAGAACCTGTTTCTCATTACTTTCGGGTAAATTCACAACGAAATTATGGAAAACTGCATAGATCGTACGTTGAGCATAGACAATCGACAGTGTCTGGGCATTGAACACTTGCATATTGTTGCGCGTCTCAAAGGCATTCAGACCTTGAGATTTCAAGGATTCAACACGTTTGACGGTCTGATCCAATTGATAGGCCACCAACCAGTTCAGGGCCTTCAGGAGATCTAGAAGAGAGGAGATTAAAAAAAAAAAAAATTGTGAAATTTTAAAAATGAGGTCTCCAAAAAATTTAAAAATATTTTTTGAGACTTAAAAATAGGCGTGGAAATTTTAAAAATAATTTTGGAAAATTCCTGACAGGCGTGGAATTTTTAAAAATAATAGTGGAGTCTTCCTGGAATTTTTTAAAATAATTTTGTTTAAAAAATTATTTTGGAGACTTTCTGACAGGCGTAATTTTAGGAGACTTCTTGACAGATTGGCAACCTTTAAAAATAATGTTGGAGACTTCCGGTAATTTTTAAAAATCAATTTTTGAAGAATTTCTGAGTGACGTGGAATTCTTTAAAAGAATTTTGGAGACTTTCAGAGTGACGTGGAATTATTTAAAACACTTTTGGAGACTTGCTGACAGGCGTGGATCTTATAAAAATAATTTTGGAGACTTGCTGACAGGCGTGGATCTTATAAAAATAATTTTGGAGACTTCCTGACAGGCGTGGATCTTATAAAAATAATTTTGGAGACTTCCTGACAGGCTTGGATCTTATAAAAATAATTTTGGAGACTTCCTGAAATAATTTTGGAGACTTGCTGACAGGCGTGGATCTTATAAAAATAATTTTGGAGACTTCCTGAAATAATTTTGGAGATTTGCTGTAACGTGGAAAATCCACGCCATTTTGGAAACTTAAAAAATATATTAAAAAAAATCCACGCCATTTTGGAGACTTGAAAAAAAATATTTAAAAGAAAAATCCAAGCCATTTTGGAGACTTAAAAAATATATTTAAAAGAAAAGTCCAAGCCATTTTGAAGACTTGAAAAATATTTTTAAAATGATCCACGCCATTTTGGAGACTTGAAAAAATATTTTTAAAATGATCCACGCCATTTTGGAGACTTGAAAAAATATTTTAAAAAAATTCACGCCTATTGGAGACTTTTAAAAAAATCCACGCCTATTGGAGACTTTTAAAAAATCCAGGCCTATTGGAGACATTTAAAAAAATCCACGCCTATTGGAGACATGTAAAAAATCCACACCTATTAGAGACATTTAAGGTCTCCAAAAAATATTTCAAAAGTCCATCTATCTGGAGGTCCATAAAATTATTTTGCACTCCTACAATTTTTTGATAACCTCAAATTTTGAGGTCAGCTCCATATATTTTTTTCTTTCCCCCCTCATACTTACTGTGTGGACAGGCAACTTCCTTGGCATTCTTCTCCTCGGCCTTGTGTTTCAATATTTGATCCATATCCTTAAGGAATGTGACGGTATTCATGGGTGAGGCCTCAGCAAAATTGGCATTGGACCGTTTCAGACCGACCAACCAATTTGAAGCTTGCTGGATCAGGGTATTATTTTCACCCTCATATGTACAGTTGGCATCATTGTCATTACGCAAGTCACCCAAACCCGAAGCCTTCAAATAACCATGACCACCACAGGCCTCACGACATTCCTGAATACCATCACGGGCCGACCAGGTGCAGATGGGTTTACAGGCCGACGAAGCAGCATGCATTTCCATACCCACCGCTGAGGTATCTTCACCCATAAATGAACGCATTGTCATATCGACATTTTGATGACCCAACCACAGGCTGAACACGTTCAGAGCATAGGCGGTGGCCAAATGGGGGAACAGGCGGTATTGCTGGAGGGGAGGAAAAAATAGATTTAATTATTTTGTTGTTGTTGAAGTCTATTCATACCGACTTACCTGTGATTGATATTCCAAAACCGGCCACTCCTCAGAGGTCTCATCGGGACCGAACTGTTTGCGGGCCGCCGAATATCTGGTGGCAATGGTAATAGCCTTACCCAAGGCCACATTGGCCAAATTGCAAATGTTTACACGTCCCGCCGACAAGGCTCCCAAGGAGGCACCCAAACGTTTGCGGCTATCCTTAATGGGGCTGCTGTAATTGCCCTGCTCATCAATGTCACCGGTCTTAGACAAAAGGTTATCCTTAGGGATGCGATAATTGTTGAACATGAGAAAGCTATGGCGAAGAGAAGAAGGAAAATATTTTAGAAGGTGTCCTGAAGTGTAACAGAGATCCACTTACCCATTATCAATACCATTCAGGCCGATCTTTTCACCCAAATCTCCCACCGTCACCCCGGGGAAGGCCATCAGGGTTCTCTCATCACGAATGGGCACCAGGAAGGCACTCAAACCCACATATGTATCATCCGGCACATAAAGCTGAGCATACACCACAGCATGGGTACAGGTCTTACCCAAATTTCCGACCCAACATTTCGCCGCCTCGAAGTCCGGTGTGTGAATAATAAATTCCTTGGTCTTCTTATCGTAGGTGGCCCGAGTACGCATACCACGAGCATTGGTACCATGGGAAATTTCTGTCAGGGCAAATGCACCGACAATTTCACCATTTTGTATCTTGCTGGCATATGAACCCAAACGTTCGGTACCCAAGGTCAGAATGGTACTGGGGAACATACCATTCGAAAGGGAATATTTGACAGAGAAACTGAATTCATAGCTGAACATAGCCTGGGCAGCAGCCAAAGAGAGGTGGGGATTTGAGATATATTCCGCCAAGCCATAGAAGTTTTTGTTGTACAACAGATGGCAACGCTTATTGGCCAATTGACGTTGTCGCTCCAGCGAGGGGGTTTCCGGTTCTCTTTGGAAGTCTTCATGCTTTTCCATATATTGCCAAATGCGGTGCTGGAAAGGGGGGAAGAGAGAGAGAGAGGGGGAAATGAGAATCAAGAATTTTTTTAAATAAATTTTTGAAAATTAAAAAAAAAAAATATTCAAATTATATGAAAAAAAATTTTCAAATTTTTTTGGAAAAAAAATTCATATTTTTTTTTTTGAAAAATAATTTAAATTTTGTTTTAAAAAAATTAAAATTTCATTTTTTTGCAGAAAATATTTTTAATTTTTTTTTAAAAAATTTTAAAATTTTTTTATTCAAAATAAAATTTTCAAATTTTTTTTTAAAATAAAATATCCAATTTCCAAATTTTTTTTGAAAAACAAAATTTGAAAATTTTTTTGAAAAATAAAATTTCCAATTTTTTTTTTGAAAAATAAAATTTCCAATTTTTTTTGAAAAATAAAATTTCCAAATTTTTTTGAAAAATAAAATTTCCAAATTTTTTCGAAAAATAAAATTTCCAAATTTTTTCGAAAAATAAAATTTCCAAATTTTTTTGAAAAAAAAAATTTTCAAATTTTTTTGAAAATAAAATTTTCAAATTTTTTAGAAAAATAAAATTCAAATTTTTTTTGAAAAATAAAATTTCCAAATTTTTTTGAAAAATAAAATTTTCAAATTCTTTTGAAAAATAAATTTCCAAATTTTTTCGAATAATAAAATTTCAAAATTTTTTTGAAAAATAAAATTTTCAAATCTTTTTTAAAAACAAAATCTTCAAATCTTTTGAAAAATAAAATTTCCAAATTTTTTTGAAAAATAAAATTTTAAGTCTCTCTAACATATTCCGAAATTTATTAGTTTATGTGGGCCGAAATCCCGGCGGTACTGCAATACCGGGCCAACCCGCGACAGGAGTGGAGCAAGCCCCTAAACATCCCGTCTATTTCCAAAAATCAGTTTAACATTTGTTGTCCTCCGATGGAGGATCTATCAGATGTTAAGCTGATAAGAACAGATACTACACTTTGATCTTAGCCATAAGGCCGAGAAGCGATAACTTCGAACGGCCAGAAGTGAATGTTATGTGTATCGGCGCCCATGAAGTGAATGAGAATTATAGGAGGTTAGCAGCGTGAACTGCAATGGAAATACACACTGAAAACGAACACAGCAATGAGTCGTGAGAGTCCCGCCATGTGTGTTGCTAAAGCAACAGCAGATGTAAATCCGACATTCAGTCAGCCATTCAATGGTGGTGGTGTGTCGTCATCATAGCGAACAATGGATGGTTGTTTTTGTTGCATGGCCAGTGCGCAGGTACTGGCTGAGTGTGTGTGTCCGGTTGTTCTGGTGGTGCGGCATTATGATGACGATGTACATCTTCGGACTTTGGTACAACGAGTACTATTTTATTCTGGGTACTTAGAATATTTTTAGGTTCTATTAAAGGCGTGAATTTTTAAATAATATTTTCTAGGGTTTACAAGAGGCGTCGATTTTTTAGAGAATATATTTCCGATACCTACAAGACTCGTGGATATTTTTCCGAAGACTACATGAGGCGTGGATTTTTTAAAGAATATTTTTCCGAAGACTACAAGAGGCGTGGATTTTTTAAAGAATATTTTAACGAAGACTACAAGAGGCGTGGATTTTTTAAAGAATATTTTTCCGAAGACTACAAGAGGCGTGGATTTTTTAAAGAATATTTTAACGAAGACTACAAGAGGCGTGGATTTTTTAAAGAATATTTTTCCGAAAGCTGCAAGAGGCGTGGATTTTTTAAAGAATATTTTTCCGAAGTCTACAAAATCCATTCCTGCGCACTTCGATAATCATTTCAGTTTAGCCTGGCTATATGCTAAATTTATAAGGGGGGTTGTATATATTTTTTATTGGAGGTAATAGGTCGATCGTTCTGATAGCAAATGAAAACAAAGCATATGTGACAAAACGCGATTTGTTTTAATTGATTATAAAGTCCACTGAATTACGTACAAGTACTGAGAGGTACTCAGCCAGTCTGTCAGCCAGCCTGGTAACTACATCGATACATAGCTACCCTGCAGACGATAAGAAAATATTGCACCAAATTGATGCCGGAGTTATGTACGTGTACGTATCTGATGCTGCTACCACTCTAGTGGAGTTGAAAGTCCATATGCCGGCCAATTTATCTGAGACTTTTAGGAAATAGTATACCAGAGGTGATTAGGTGCGAACAGTGAAAATAATTTTGAAAATGTCCCTGGAACCCAATATAAATTATTATTATTTTTGTATCGATATATAATTTAAGCTTTTTATGGCCCATGATAATTTTCTTTTTTCAAATCATACTAGAGTTGAATCGTTGCGGAACAAACAAGTTCAAAGAAGCTATACCCCAAAAAGGAATGATTGGTACTAGGTCAGATTCTTGCGTTCATCGAACTCCTTTTGATCCAATCGTTCCGTCAATTGACCGAATAAACTGGCGAGTACCAATGAACGATAGAACTAAAAGAATGACCACTTAGATCCTTTGCGGAACAAACTGAAACATATTTAACCTCCTTCGGGAAGAAGGTTGTGTGCCTAACACTAAATCTTACTTCCATTACAGGTTAAACGAGTTAAACCTCTTAGCTTATTTCCGCAAACAAACATGCATTTATTCAGCATCTACTTTACCTATAATAATGAGTGTCTCAGCTAAAAGCCGTAGTCGGCGCATCGGCCACATCGAACTCACATTTAATTATGTCCCGAGAAAATAGAATAATTAAAAAAGGACGATGAAAAATCTTTTAAAAATTAAATTCAAAATATCTCGGATGTATAAATTGATGGGGGCCCAAACACGAAGTTAAGGCCCCACTGCAAAAAAGTATATTTTAGACTCATTAGAGTGCTCCTCTCCACGGAAATCTTTAGTAAAAGGCGAAAGATTTATTCGACAACTGAAGAGAAGCCAGAGTGATGTCTGCAGCCTCTGGCAGAAGTATTTATTAAAATATTTGAGAAGGTTAATGAGAATTGCCGCGACAGGGAAGATAAGTGACAAAACAATGGAAGCGGAATTTGAGAAGAAATTGTGAGTTAATCCGCTATTTGATTAAGAATAGGTTAACATCTTAAAGGAGGGATGATATCAATTCAGGTAGCCGAATTCATTCAATTTATTGAATGTGGTGCTCGTGTGTGAGGGAATTCGTTTACATCAGGGATGGAAAAATCATCATTCAGGCCTCTAAGAGACCCTAAAAATATTCTTTCAAAAATCTAGGCCCCTTAGAGACCCTAAAAAGATTCTTTAAAATAATGCCCGCCATTGTGAGACTTAAAAAAATAAAGGCCTCTTAGAGTCCATCAAAAATATTCTTTTAAAAATATTAGCCTCTTAGAGATCCAAAAAATATTCTTTTAAAAATCTTAGAAATCCTAGAAAATATTCTTTAAACAATTTAGGCCTCTTAAAAATACACGTCTCTTGTAGAGCCTAGAATTTATTCTTTAAAAAATTTAGGCCACTTAAAAATCCACGCCTCTTGTACAGCCTAGAATTTATTCTTGAAAAAAGTAGGCCTCTTAAAAATCCACGCCTCTTGTAAAGCCTAGAAAATATTCTTTAAAAAATTAGGCCTCTTAAAAATCGACGCCTCTTGTAGAGCCTAGAAAATATTCGTTAAAAAAAAATAGGCCTCTTAAAAATCCACGCCTCTTGTAGAGCCTAGAAAATATTCTTTAAAAAATTTAGGACTCTTAAAAATCTACGCCTTTTGTAGAGCCTAGAAAATATTCTTTAAAAAATTAAGGCCTCTTAAAAATCGACGCCTCTTGTAGAGCCTAGAAAATATTCTTTAAAAAAAATAGGCCTCTTAAAAATCCACGACTCTCTTATAGGGCCTAGGAAATAATCTTTCTAAAATTTTGGCCTCTTAAAACTCCACGCCTTATTGTAGTCCCTAAAAAATATTCTATATAAAATCCACGCCTTATTGTAGTCCCTAAAAAATATTCTATATAAAATCCACGCCTTATTGTAGTCCCTAAAAAATATTCTATATAAAATCCACGCCTTATTGTAGTCCCTAAAAATATTCTATATAAAATCCACGCCTTATTGTAGTCCCTAAAAAATATTCTATATAAAATCCACGCCTTATTGTAGTCCCTAAAAAATATTCTATATAAAATCCACGCCTTATTGTAGTCCCTAAAAAATATTCTATATAAAATCCACGCCTTATTGTAGTCCCTAAAAAATATTCTATATAAAATCCACGCCTTATTGTAGTCCCTAAAAAATATTCTATATAAAATCCACGCCTTATTGTAGACCATAAAAACATTTTTTAAAAAATCCACGCCCTATTGTAGACCGTAAAAATATTCTTTAAAAAATCCACGCCTTATTGTAGAGCCTAAAAAATATTCTTTAAAAATCTACGCCTCTTGTAATGCCTAGAAAATATTCTTTAAAAAATCCACGCCTTATTGTAGACCCTAAAAAATATCCTTTAAAAAATCCACGCCTTATTGTAGACCCTAAAAAATAGTCTATAAAAAATCCACGCCTTATTGTAGACCCTAAAAAATAGTCTATAAAAAATCCAGGCCTTATTGTAGATCCTAAAAAATATTCTTTAAAAAATCCACGCTTCTTGTAGAGCCTAAAATATTTTTTTCTTTTAAAATCCCCTCCTCATACAGTCTCATCACTGTTATAACCTAAAAAAGTTCTTCATTAGATTTTTTCCAACCTTGATGTGAGCTAACCCTCCTCACAACACACAGTTTTGAATGCAAACGACTCGAACAATTTAATGAAGCGAGTGTGTGTCTGCCCAACCGCTTCGGCTACCTGAATGCATATCATCCCTTATTGAACCCCTTTCCGTTTTCTTATGACTTCAGCAAAGTGCGGATTAACACTCTATTTCTTCTTGTATTCCACATTCATTGTCTTGGCACTTATCTTCCCTATCGAGACAATTCTCATTAACCTTCGCAAAGAGTTTTATAAATACTTCGATGTGAGGATGCAAACGTCACTCTGGCTTCTCTTCAGTTGTCGAATAAATCTTTCGCCTTTTACTAAAGATTTCCGTGGAGAGGAGCACTCTAATGAGTCTAAAATAGAATTTTTTCGCAGTGGGGCCTTAACTTTGTGTTTGGGCCCCCATCAAATTATATATCGAGATTTTTCTGAATTATTGGTTTGTTAAGTTTTTCATCGTCCTTTTTTAATTATTCTATTTTTTGGGGCATTTAGCTGAGACACTCATTGTTAAGGGTAAAGTAAACGCTGAATATAAATGCATGTTTAGTTGCGGAAATAAGTTAGAGAACTGTTCGGGTTTCAATCTGTAATAGAATTAAATTTTTGACTCAAATTTTAGAGTCAGGCAACCTTGTTCCTCAAGCGGTAAAATTTTGACTCATGTTTTAGAGTCAGGCAACCTTGTTCCTGAAGCGCTTTCATATGTATCAGCTTGCTCGGCGAAATGACCCAAGTTATTCTTTTAGTTCCATCGTCCATTGATACATGCTAGTTTATTCGGTGAATTATCGGGACGATGGGATCAAAAGGAGTTAGATGAACGAAAGAATCATACCTAGTACCAATCATTCCTTTTTGGGGTATAGTTTCGTTCAACTTGTTCGCTCCGCAACGACTCAACTCTAGTATGATTTGAAAAAAGAAAATGGTCATAGGCCATAAATGAGGCCAATTTGTATATCGAAATAAAAATAATAATTTATATTGGGCAGAGCATTTTCAAAATTATTATTTTCACCTGTTCGTCTCTAATCACCTCTGGGGTCTACTATTTCCTAAAAGTCTCAGATAAATTGTCTGGCATATGGACTTTCAACTCCCCTGGAGTAGAAGCAGCAGCAGTTACGTGCACGTACTTAACTTCGGTATTAATTTGTTGCAATATTTTCTTATCATCTGCAGGGCAGCTATGTATGTAGTTACCCGGCAGTCTGGCTGACGGACTGAGTACATCTCAGTACTTGTACGTAATTCACTGGACTTTGCAATCAATTAAAACAAATCGCGTTTTGTCACATATGCTTTGTTTTCATTTGCTATCAGAACCAACGACCTATTACCTCCAATAAAAAATATATACAGCACCCGTTATAAATTTAGCACATAGCCAGGCTAATCTGAAATGATTACACATCGAAGTTCGCAGGTATGGATTTTGAAAATATAATGTCTTAAAAAAAGAAACAAATGACTAAATGACTGATAAGCAATAATCGACAGGCCCCGATTCAAATCTCTGATATTGGTAGAAAATAAATTTCTTTAAAAAATCCTGGTCTCTTGGAGACCTAAAAAAAATATTCCTTGACGTATTTGCATTTAAAGTTATAAACCCAATAAAAAATATAATGTCTTCGTTAAAATATTCTTTAAAAAATCCACGCCTCTTGTAGTCTTCGTTAAAATATTCTTTAAAAAATCCACGCCTCTTGTAGTCTTCATTAAAATATTCTTTAAAAAATCCACGCCTCTTGTAGTCTTCGTTAAAATATTCTTTAAAAAATCCACGCCTCTTGTAGTCTTCGTTAAAATATTCTTTAAAAAATCCACGCCTCTTGTAGTCTTCGTTAAAATATTCTTTAAAAAATCCACGCCTCTTGTAGTCTTCGTTAAAATATTCTTTAAAAAATCCACGCCTCTTGTAGTCTTCGTTAAAATATTCTTTAAAAAATCCACGCCTCTTGTAGTCTTCGTTAAAATATTCTTATCCACGCCTTTCTTTAAAAAATCCACGCCTCTTGTAGTCTTCGTTAAAATATTCTTTAAAAAATCCACGCCTCTTGTAGTCTTCGTTAAAATATTCTTTAAAAAATCCACGCCTCTTGTAGTCTTCGTTAAAATATTCTTTAAAAAATCCACGCCTCTTGTAGTCTTCGTTAAAATATTCTTTAAAAAATCCACGCCTCTTGTAGTCTTCGTTAAAATATTCTTTAAAAAATCCACGCCTCTTGTAGAGCCTAGAAAAAATATTCTTTAAAAAATCCACGCCTCTTGTAGAGCCTAGAAAAAATATTCTTTAAAAAATCCACGCCTCTTGTAGAGCCTAGAAAAAATATTCTTTAAAAAATCCACGCCTCTTGTAGAGCCTAGAAAAAATATTCTTTAAAAAATCCACGCCTCTTGTAGAGCCTAGAAAAAAATTTTTTTTAAAAAAATCCACGCCTCTTGTAGTCTTCGTCAAAATATTCTTTAAAAAACCACGCCGCTTGTAGAGCCTAGAAAAAAAATCGGAAAAATATTCCATATTTTCTACCCTTCTCACACCTCCCCTCGTATCTGCTAACTAACCTCTAACCAATTCAATTGATTAGAATATTCATATTAAGAAATAAGTATGAAAACATGTAAAGGCGAATCGAATTGAACTCATATACAATGGTTTTGAAATATGCAAAACATATCTAATCTAAACACTATAGTCAAGTACATGCCACACACCATAGGCCCAAATCGAAGCTATACAGAACAAAAATAAATAAATAAAGGCCAACAATCGCACATGATGGTGTGCGTAATATATCAACAGCACCACAGGCCACCACTATATTTGGACTTTGGCCATATGCAATGAATCGTTCGGAAATTTAGAAAAAAAAAATAAAAATATTTTCAGACTCACCTTTAGCCGAATATGATCTTCACCCTCCAGCAGAACATTCATACGTTTGTGACAGAACGAACTCTTTTCACGATACGCCGTCAATGGTCCAGATTTGAAATCGGGAAAGATCTTCTTATCATTTAGAATATTTGTGGGTTCAACCTGCTGCTGTGCCACCTGGGAGCCATCACTGGAAAAGGCATTTTGTAACCAAATTGTTAGTAATTTATTTTTTGAAATGTCCATGATGATATTTTTTTTAATTCAATTTTTTGGATTTTGAAATTTTTTTTTTTTTCGATTGCACAACAATTTTTTTTCGTAAAACTCTGGATATATGTAACTTAAGCTAAGTTCGGAACAGTTGCGAAGCTTTGATTAGTAATGAATGAAAAACTCACAAGCAATGAACTTTGAAGGGGGCTATCAGCTGTTCGGTGATTTTATAAAAAAAAATACACAATAAACAACAACAGACTGGTTTCGGAACAAAGTACCGGAATAAAGTCGACTGCAGCATTTGCTACATTTTAAAATATTTTTTGGAGACTTCAATAGAGGCGAGGATTTTTATACCCTACATAACTATGTTGTCAGGGTATTAAGGCTTTGTGCAGTCCCAAGAGTTTGTAACGCCGCGACATATTGGTCCTTGACCCACCTTTAAGTATACCGATCGTCATATCTCGACTAGCTGAGTTCATCTAGGCATGTGTATCCGTCCGTACATTATAATTTGTTCAGATTTACATATGGCTCCCATATATATTTTCGTCCGATTTTACATAAATGGTGCACCAAAGACCCTATATATTCTTCGATTTGCAAGAAATTTGGCACATCGTAATGAATTAGGTCTAGAATGATGTGTGCTAAGTTTCATAAAAATCGGTTCAGATTTAGATATAGCTCCCATATATATTTTCGACCGATATAAGGTAAATGGTGCACCGAAGTCTCTAAATATATTTCGATTTGCACGAAATTTGGCACAGCATACTGAATTGAGTCCAGAATGATGTGTGCTAAGTTTCCTGAAAATCGGTTCAGATTTAGATATAGGTCCCACATATATTTTCCTCCGATATAAGGTAAATGGTGCACCAAAGTCCCTATATATATCTTTCGATTTGCACGAAATTTGGCACAGCGTACTGAATTGAGCCTAGAATGATGTGTGCTAAGTTTCCTGAAAATCGGGTCAAATTTAGATATAGCTCCCACAAAATTTTCCTCCGATTTAGGGTAAATGGTGCACCGAAGTCTCTAAATATATTTCGATTTGTACGAAATTTGGCACAGCGCACTGAATTAAGCCTGGAGTTATGTGTGCTAAGTTTCGTTAAAATCGGTTCAGATTTAGATATAGCTCTCATATATATTTTCGTCCGATATAAGGTAAATGGTGCACCGAAGTTCCTAAATATCTTTCGATTTAGACGAAATTTGGCACAGCGTACTGAATTGAGTCTAGAATGATGTGTGCTAAGTTTCGTAAAAATCGGTTCAGATTTAGATATAGCTCTCATATATATTTTCGTCCGATATAAGGTAAAAGGTGCACCGAAGTTCCTAAATATCTTTCGATTTACACGAAATTTGGCACAGCGTACTGAATTGAGTCTAGAATGATGTGTGTTAAGTTTCATGAAAATCGGTTCAGATTTAGATATAGCCCATGTATATATTTTCCTCCGATTTAAGGCAAATGGTGCACCGAGGTTCCTAAATATCTTTCGATTTGCACGAAATTTGGCACAGCGTACTGAATTGAGTCTAGAATGAGGTGTGCTAAGTTTCGTGAGAATCGGTTCAGATTTAGATATAGCTCCCATATATATTATCGTCCGATTTTATGTAAATGGTGCACCAAAGTCCCTATATATCCTTCGATTTGCACGAAATTTGGCATAGAGTGCTGAATTAAGCCTAGAAAGATGTGTGCTAAGTTTCCTAAAAATCGGGTCAAATTTAAATATAGCTCCCATATATATTTTCTTCCGATATAAGGTAAATGGTGCACCAAAGCCCCTATATATCTTTCGATCGCACGAAATGTGGCACAGCATGCTGAATTGAGTCTAGAATAATGTGTATTAAGTTTCCTGAAAATCGGTTCAGATTTAGATATAGCTACCATATATATTTTCGTCCGATATAAGGTAAATGGTGCACCGAAGTCCCTAAGTATCTTTCGACTTGCACGAAATTTGGCACAGCATACGGAATTGAGCCTAGAATAATGTGTGTTAAGTTTCGTGAAAATCGGTTCAGATTTAGATATAGCTACCATATATATTCTCGTCCGATTTAAGGTAAATGGAGCACCAAAGTCCCTATATATCTTTCGAATTGCACGAAATTTGGCACAGCATACTGAATTGAGCCTAGAATGATGTGTGCTAAGTTTCCTGAAAATCGGGTCAAATTTAGATATAGCTCCCACAAAATTTTCCTCCGATTTAGGGTAAATGGTGCACCGAAGTCTCTAAATATATTTCGATTTGTACGAAATTTGGCACAGCGTACTGAGTTGAGTCTAGAATGATGTGTGCTAAGTTTCGTAAAAATCGGATTAGATTTAGATATAGCTCCGATATATATTTTCGTCCGATTTAAGGTAAATGGTGCACCGAAGTCCCTAAATATCTTTCAATTTGCACGAAATTTGGCACAGCGTACTGAATTGAGTCTAGAATGATGTGTGTTAAGTTTCGTGAAAATCGGTTCAGATTTAGATATAGCCCATGTATATATTTTCCTCCGATTTAAGGCAAATGGTGCACCGAAGTTCCTAAATATCTTTCGATTTGCACGAAATTTGGCACAGCGTACTGAATTGAGTGTAGAATGAGGTGTGCTAAGTTTCGTGAGAATCGGTTCAGATTTAGATATAGCTCCCACATATATTTTTTCCGATTTAAGGTAAATGGTGCTCCGAAGTCCCAAATATCTTACGATTTGCACGAAATTCGGCACATCGCACTTAATTGAGACTAGAATGATGTTTGCTAAGTTTGCGAAAAATCGATTCAGATTGTCCGATTTAATGAAAATTGTGAACCAAAATGAAAATGAACTTTAAAAAATCCACGCCTTGGTTAAGACCTCCAAAAATGAACTTTAAAAAATCCAAGCCTTGGTTAAGACCTCCATACGATATTTTTCACAAAATTGAACTTTGATCCCATTGTGCTGCAGTTACAAACAATTTGACCAATTGATTATAACCTCAATTCCATTGTAGAATCATTTGAATGAATGAAAGGCAAAGAGAGAAAGAGAGCCACCTGAGACCCTCACTCACTGTACGAACCAATTAAAATATAAACATCTCGGTTTTTTTTTCATAAAAACATATGTTTGTCCGTATGTGTGTATGTCTGGTTCCATACTTACATGCCAATTTCAGCAATT
Source organism: Musca vetustissima (assembly GCF_032173495.1). Lineage (NCBI taxonomy): Eukaryota > Metazoa > Arthropoda > Insecta > Diptera > Muscidae > Musca > Musca vetustissima. The sequence continues at coordinate 56,831 of NW_026877220.1, forward strand.
TGCGCCATAATTCCGATACTGCTTCTATTTCACTTTTCACCAAAACGAAAAATTCACCGACCACTTCGACGGTTTAATAGTAACTGTCCAAAAAAATTTAACTATGTTCCGACTTGGAGGTTTGGTCTCGAATATTAAATTTTGCAAATCAGATAATAAAACACGAAACGAGTAGAGGTTTCTTTAAAATCTTATCTTCAATAATCTGGCGATAGAAGTAACTCCCTTTAATCGCTAACCGAGATAATAAAATCGAACACTTCGATTTTGGATTTTTTTGTTTTGATTACCACGACGACTGGACAAACGAAACTTAAATGCCATACGACGATTACAACAACAAGATGTTTTCCGACATAAACAACAACTATCTACTATCCGCTACTACCCGCTCTGAACGGTTGATTTCTAATGCCGCCGTTTCCAACTGGTGTTGGGCCACAACTGATTCGGTTAGGCCATAATTTCTTGAGCGTTCAAAGAAATTTTTTTTAAATTTTTTATTCATATTGCCATTGACCCTTTTTGTGTGGAGCTTCTTCGTCGTACTCTCCCAACTACAACTACTGCTAATTTTTTTATTTATTTCAACTTTTGTTTTGTTACGTTCATTCGTCGTTGTTTTGTTCATGAGAGTGAGATACAGATACTCTCGTAGTTGACAGATACTCTTGTGGGTAACAGGGATGGGAAATGTGAATTAATTATTTTATGGGGGGGGGGGGGCACAAAAAATTGGGAAATTTTTAAAATTAATTTTTCGCCACCTTAACCATGGCGTGAATTTTTTTAAAAGGTTAGTAGAGGTACTATGGAGCTCAGTAGAGGTCCGTATAGCATATTAGGTGGTCAGTAGAGGTTTAAACAGGTTACTATGAGCTCGATGTGAGGTTGAAAGAGGTCCGAACTGTTATTAGCAGTTTCGTTATGATTCGTATAGATTATGTAGAGGTTCATAGAGGTCCTAAAAATGTATCATGAGGTAAGTAGAGTTACCATGGAGCTCAGTAGAGGTCCGTAAAGCATATTAGGTGGTCAGTAGAGTTTCAAACAGGTTACTATGAGCTCGATATGAGGTTGAAAGTGGTCCGAACTGTTATTAGCAGTTTCGTTATGATTCATATAGGTTATGTAGAGGTTCATAGAGGTCCTAATAATGTATCATTAAGTTAGTAGAGGTACCATGGAGCTCAGTAGAGGTTCGAGGAACATATGAGCTGGTCAATAGAGGTCCAAACAGGTTAATGTGAGCTCGATATGAGGTTGAAAGAGGTCCGAACTGTTATTAGCAGTCTCGTTATGATTCATATAACTTATGTAGAGGTTCAAAAAGGTCCTAATAAAGTAGCATGAGCTTACTAGAGGTACCATGGAGCTCAGTAGAGGTCCGAGCAACATATGAGCTGGTCAGTAGAGGTCCAAACAGGTTACTATGAGCTCAATATGAGGTTGAAAGAGGTCCAAAAATGTTATAAGCAGTTTCGTTATGATTCGTATAGCTTATGTAGAGGTTCATAGAGGTCCTAATAAAGTATCATGAAGTTAGTAGAGGTACCATGGAGCTCAGTAGAGGTCCGAGCAACATATGAGCTGGTCAGTAGAGGTCCAAACAGGTTACTATGAGCTCATTATGAGGTTGAAAAATTTCCGAACATGTTATAAGCAGCTTCGTTAAGATTCGTATAACTTATGTAGAGGTTCAAAGAGGTCCGAATAATATATCATGAACTTTGAGGTCCGAATAGCATATGAGATGGTTAGTAGAGCTCCAAAAAAGCCTACTATTCGCACATTATGTGGTTGAAAGAGGTCAGAACTGTTATAAGCAGTTTCGTTATGATTCATATAATAAAGTATCATGAGCTTAGTAGAGGTACCATGGAGTTCAGTAGAGGTCCGAGCAACATATGAGCTGGTCAGTAGAGTTTCAAACAGGTTACTATGAGCTCGATATGAAGTTTAAAGAGGTCCGAACTGTTATAAGCAGTTTCGTTATGATTCATATAACTTATGTAGAGGTTCAAAGAGGTCCTAATAAAGTATCATGAGCTTAGTAGAAGTTCCATGAAGTAGAAGTTCCATGTAGAGGTTCATAGAGGTCCTAATAATGTATCATGAAGTTAGTAGAGGTACCATGGAGCTTAGTACAGGTCCGAGCAACATATGAACTGGTCAGTAGAGTTCCAAAAAGGTTACTGTGAGCTCGATATGAGGTTGAAAGAGGTCCGAACTGTTATTAGCAGTTTCGTTATGATTCGTATAGATTATGTAGAGGTTCATAGAGGTCCTAATAATGTATCATGAAGTTAGTAGAGGTACCATGGAGCTCAGTATAGGTCCGAGCAACATATGAGCTGGTCAGTAGGGGGCCCAACAATTTACTATGAGCTCATTATGAGGTTAAAAATTTCCGAACATGTTATAACCAGCTTCGTTAAGATTCGTATAACTTATGTAGAGGTTCAAAGAGGTCCGAATAATATATCATGAACTTAGAGGTCCGAATAGCATATGAGATGGTTAGTAGAGCTCCAAAAAAGCCTACTATTCGCACATTATGTGGTTGAAAGAGGTCAGAACTGTTATAAACACTTTCGTTATGATTCATATAATAAAGTATCATGAGCTTAGTAGAGGTACCATGGAGCTCAGTAGAGGTCCGAGCAGCATATGAGCTGGTCAGTAGAGTTTCAAACAGGTTACTATGAGCTCGATATGAGGTTTAAAGAGGTCCGAACTGTTATAAGCAGTTTCGTTATGATTCGTATAACTTATGTAGAGGTTCAAAGAGGTCCTAATAAAGTATCATGAGCTTAGTAGAAGTTCCATGAAGCTCAGTAGATGTCCGAATAGCATATGAGATGGTTAGTAGAGCTCCAAAAAAACCTACTATTCGCTCCTTATGAGGTTGAAAAATTTCCCAACATTTTAAAGCAGCTTCGTTAAGATTCATATAACTTATGTAGAGGTTCATAGATGTCCTAATAATGTATCATTAAGTTAGTAGAGGTACCATGGAGCTCAGTAGAGGTCCGAGCAACATATGAGCTGGTCAGTAGAGGTCTAAACATGTTAATATGAGCTCATTATGTGGTTAAAAATTTTCCGAACATGTTATAAGCAGCTGCGTTAAGATTCGTATAACTTATCTAGAGGTTCATAGAGGTCCTAATAATGTATCATGAGGTAAATAGAGGTATCAAGCTCAGTAGAGGTCAAACATATTGTTAATAGCATATGATGTGTTATAAGTAACAGATAGAGTATCATAGAGCTCAAGAGGTCCTAATAATGTATCATGAGAAGTTCCTCCTTATGATGTGTTGAAAAGAGGTTACTATGAACTCCTTATGAGGTTAAAAGAGTTCCAATCATATTATAAGCAGCTTCGTTAAGATTAGTAAAACTTATGTAGAGGTTCAAAGAGGTCCTAATAATGTATCATGGGGTAAGTAGAGGTATCATGGAGCTCTGTAGATGTCCGAATAGCATATGGGGTGGTCAGAAGAGGTCCAAACATATTGTTATGAGCTCCTTATGAGGTTGAAAGAGGTCCGAACTGTTATAAGAAGCTTCGTTAGGATTCGTATAGCTCATAGTGGTCCTAATAAAGTATCAAGGGCTTAGTAGAAGTTCCATGAAGCTCAGTAGAGATAAGAATAGCATATGATGTGATCAGTAGAGGTCCAAAGAGGTTACTATGAACTCCTTATAAGGTTAAAAGAGGTCAAAACATATAAGCATCTTCGTTAAGATTCGTATAATTTATTCAGAGGTTCATAGAGGTCCTAATAATGTCCGAATAGCATATGAGGTGGCCAGAAGAGGTCCAAACATATTGTTATGACCTCTTTATGAGGTTGAAAGAGGTCCGAACTGTTATTAGCAACTTCGTTAGGATTCGTATAGCTCATAGTGGTCCTAATAAAGTATCATGAGCTTAGTAGAAGTTCCAAGAAGCTGAGTAGAGGTCCGAATAACATATGAGTTGGTCAGTAGAGATCCAAAAGGCCTACTATTCCCTCCTTATGTGGTGGAAAGAGGTCGGAACTGTTATAAGCCATTTCGTTATGATTCGTATAACTTATTTTAGGGTTCATAGAGGTATCCAATAATTTATCATGAGGTTAGGTACCCAATAATATACCTTATGCGGTTGAAAAATGTCTGAACATGTTATAAGCAGCTTCGGTTTTAACCAAGGTGTGGATATTTTAAAATCCTGAAGCCTTCTAAAAAATTTAAATAAAAACCCACGCCTATGTTCAGACCTCTAAACAATAATTCAGTAAACACAATAACAACAATAATTAGTAGCTGCAGAATAGGGGTATTGATTTGAATATTTTTTCAATTCGAATGAATTCGATTAACCTCATATCGAACCAACAATAAACAGTTACGGTTAACCGACAAAGGTGGTCGGAGCTAATTACGGTTTTAATTTTTCTGATACAATAAGAGGCGAGCATTTTTTTAAAAGAATATTTTTCGAGGACCTACTGAAGGTTGAAATTAAAAAATATTTTTTTTCGGTCCAAATGGAGGTAAGAACTTGTATGCCCTAATCGGAATATGGAAGTTGATCACATTCTTCAACGGAATTGGTTGTAATTTTGTATTTTGGGTTCTCATGGGGTAGTTAATCATCCCACCAAAAATGATTATTATTGGTCCACTTTTAAGGGTAGATCCCATATAGGGGTACCTCTAAAATTTTGGTATATTGAGGATTTTCGGCATGTTTTTTCCACAGAATTGACTGCAGTTTGGTAGTTTGAATTCTTATTGGGTGACAAATCTTCCTACTAAAAAATAGCAATATTGGTCCACATTTATGGGTAGTTCCCATTAAATGGTTCCTCCCAAATTTCGGTAATTTTAGGAGTTTGGGTAAATTTTTCCAGCGACCTGGCTGCAATTTGATATTATGGGTTCTCATAGGATAGAGAACCTCCCTACCAAAAAATATCACAATCGGTCCACGTTCTGGTATAGCCCCCATTTAAGGTTACCTTCCGATTTTCGTTATTTTGGAGATTATCAGGACGTTTTTCAATCGATTTGTCTTCAATTTGGTATTTTTGGTTCTCATTGGGTTACAAATTTTCCTACCAAAAATTAGCAAAATCGGTCCACTTTCAAGGGTAGCTCCCATTAAAGGGTACCTCCCAAAATTCGGTATTTTGAACATTTTGGGTACATTTTGGTAGCGAATTGGCTGCACTTTGGCATTATGGGTTCTCATTGGATAGAGAACCTCCATACCAAAAATTATCATTATCGATCTACGTTTTGGTATAGCCCGCATTTAAGGTTACCTTCCGATTTTCGCTATTTTACAGATTTCCAGCAAGTTTTCAACCGATTTGACTGCAATTTGGAATTTTGAATTCTCATTGGGTGACAAATCTTCCTACCAAAAATGATCTATATTGGTCCAGTTTTTATGGTAGTTCCCATATAAGGGTTCCTACAAAATTTCGATATATTGAGGATTTTTGGTACAATTTTCAAGCGAAATGGCTGTAATTTGATATAAGGGGTTCTCATAGGATATAGAACCTTCCTACTAAAAATGATCAATATCGGTCCATATTTTGGTATAGTCCCCATATAACGTTACCTCCCGATTTTCGATATTTTGAATGATTTTCGCCTAACTTTCCCACCGAAGTGTCTATAATTTGGCATTATGGGTTCTTAGAGGTTGAGAAATTTGTGGGCGGAACAATTTCGTTATAGGTAAAACAAAAGCGAACTCTAATTTTCCCCTTTCCTTTCAGCAGCCCCACAATATTGTACCCACCGTATTGCTGCATGGTGGTGCTGGCGATGTAACCGATAATGAGATGAGCTGTAGAAAAGATGGCATAAAACAGGCTGCCCGGTTGGGTTATGCAACGCTGATGAAGACCCAAAGTGTGGTTGATGCCGTCCAGCAAGCTGTCGAGGCTATGGAAAGTGATCCACAATTTAATTGTGGCCGTGGCAGTGTTCTGACCTCTGAGGGTACCATCGAAATGGATGCAGGAATTATGGACGGTGCTACGCTGAATGCTGGCTGTGTATCGACAATACGGGATATCCTACATCCCATTGCATTGGCCCGTAGTGTCATGGAGAATACACCTCACACCTATATGGCGGGTGAAGGGGCTATGGTGTATGCCCGAAAAGCGGGGTTTCAAATATTACCCCCTGGTTCATTGGTAACGAAAAAGGCGAAAATATCTTTCACAGAATTCAAGGATAGTTGTAATAATGATAACCCAATGGGCCCCAGTTGGCGGTATGAGAAACCCAAGTTGGGTAGGAAGTCATATTACGCTTCACCCGGCACTGTGGGTGCCGTGGCCATTGATTCGTATGGTAATGTGGCCGCTGCCACCTCAACAGGTGGTCTGACCGGCAAAATGTCTGGCCGTATTGGAGATTCGCCGATATTGGGCGCGGGTACCTATGCCGATAACATGGCCGGTTGTATATCGGCAACGGGTTCGGGTGAAATTATTATGCGTTACAATGTGGCATCGCGGATTTTAGGTTTAATAAAATATTGTAATATGAGGGTCCAAGATGCCACCAAAAAGATTTTGGATGAAATGCTGGAACGCTTTCAAGTAACCGCAGGACTTATTGCCATACATCGCCGGGGTAATTTGGGTATTTATTTTACCACCGATCGTATGGCATGGGCCTATCAACGTGGTGGGGAGCTGCATTGTGGTGTCGATCAGGGTGAAGATAGTGTGGAAGAAATTGTTGCGGATTGAGATGGTGGAATTAAAAAAAAATAAATATTTTTATAATTTTGGAGATTTCAAAATAATATTCGGATTTTTTAAATATATGTTTGGACCCATATCGAAATTGATCGACAAAAATGTTTCTTAACCTCCAATAACTCATAATGCCAAATTACTGCCACTTCAGGCGGGAAATGCGTCTAAAAACCTTAAAAAAATCGAAAATCGGAAAGAACCTTATATGGGAACTATATCAAAACATGGACCGATATTCATTATTTTTGGTAGGAAGGTTCTCTACCCAATGAGAACCCAGAATACTAAATTACAGACAACTCGGTTGAAAAATATACCCAAACTCACAAAAATTCCGAAAATCGGAAGGTAACGTTATATGGGAGCCAGCCTTAAAAGTAAAGCAATATTGATCATTTTTGGTAGGGAGGTTCTCTATCCAATGAGAACCCCTAATATCAAATTGCAGCTAATTCGCTTGAAAAATGCACCAAAAATCCTCAATACACTGAAATTTCGGAGGTATCCTTATGTGGGAGCTATCCTAAAAAGTGGACCAATATTAATAATTTTTGGTGGGAAGATTTGTCACCCAATGAGAACCCAAAATACCAAATAACAGACAATTCGATTGAAAAAAGAGCCCAAATTCGTCAAAATATCGAATTTTGGGAGGTACCCTTACATGGGAGCTATCCTAAAATCTGGATCAATTCTGATATTTTTTGGTGGGAAGATTCGATACGCCATGAGAACCTATAATTTACAATTTCAGCCAATTCGGTTGAGAAACATTCCCAAGCACCCCAAAATCGGGAGGTACCCTCATATGGGGCCTACCCTAATAAGTAAACCAATCTTAATTGGTTTTGGTGGGAAGATTTGTCACCCAATGAGAACCCATAATTCACAATTTCAGCCAATTCGGTTGAGAAACGTGCCCAAGCTCCGCTAAATACCGAAAATCGGGAGGTACCCTTATATGGGGCCTACGCTAAAAAGTAAACAAATCTTGATAATTTTTGGTAGGAAGATTTGTCACCCAATGAGAATCCAAAATACGGAATTGCAGTCAATTCGCTTGAAAAATGTACCCAAAATACTCAATATATCGAAATTTTGGAGGTACCCTTATATGGGAGCTATCCTAAAAATTGAACCAATATTAATAATATTTGGTGGGAAGATTTGTCACCCAATGAGAACCCATAATTCACAATTTCAGCCAATTCGGTTGAGAAACGTGCCCAAGCTCCGCTAAATACCGAAAATCGGGAGGTACCCTTATATGGGGCCTACGCTAAAAAGTAAACAAATCTTGATAATTTTTGGTAGGAAGATTTGTCACCCAATGAGAATCCAAAATACGGAATTGCAGTCAATTCGCTTGAAAAATGTACCCAAAATACTCAATATATCGAAATTTTGGAGGTACCCTTATATGGGAGCTATCCTAAAAATTGAACCAATATTAATAATATTTGGTGGGAAGATTTGTCACCCAATGAGAACCCATAATTCACAATTTCAGCCAATTCGGTTGAGAAACGTGCCCAAGCTCCGCTAAATACCGAAAATCGGGAGGTACCCTTATATGGGGCCTACGCTAAAAAGTAAACAAATCTTGATAATTTTTGGTAGGAAGATTTGTCACCCAATGAGAACCCAAACTACCAAATTGCAGTCAATTTCCTAGAAAAATGTACTCAAAATACCGAAATTTGGGAGGTACCCTTATATGGAACCTATCTTAAAAAGTGGACCTATATTAATAATTTTTGATAGGGCGATTTTTAACCTAATGACAACCCAAAATACCAAATTACAGACAATTCGATTGAAAAAAGAGCACAAACTTGGCAAAATATCGAAATTCGGGAGGAAACCTTAAATAGGGGCTATGCCAGAACGTGGTCCGATAGTGATAATTTTTGGTAGGTACGTTCTCTATGCAATGAGAATCCATAATACCCAAAATACCAATTTAGAGAAGAACCCAAAATACCAATTATCAAACAATTCGGTTGAAAAAAAGATCACAAACTTCTCAAAATACCGAAATTTATTAGGTACTCCTATATGGGGCCTACCCCAAAACTATGAACCAATAACGCTAATTTCTGGGGGGTGGGGGCATTTTGTAGCCGAATGAGAACCCAAAATACCAATTTACAACCAATTTGATTGAAAAACGTGCCCAAGCTCCCCAAAAATTACAACCAATTCGGTTGAAGAATGAGATCAACAACTTCGAAATTCCGATTAGGTATACAAATTGGCTATGACCTCCAAAAAATATGTTTAAAAAATCCACGCCTTGGCTATGACCTCCAAAAAATATGTTTAAAAAATCCACGCCTTGGCTATGACCTCCAAAAAATATGTTTAAAAAAATCCACGCCTTGGCTATGACCTCCAAAAAATATGTTTAAAAAATCCACGCCTTGGCTATGACCTCCAAAAAATATGTTTAAAAAATCCACGCCTTGGCTATGACCTCCAAAAAATATGTTTAAAAAATCCACGCCTTGGCTATGACCTCCAAAAAATATGTTTAAAAAATCCACGCCTTGGCTATGACCTCCAAAAAATATGTTTAAAAAATCCACGCCTTGGCTATGACCTCCAAAAAATATGTTTAAAAAATCCACGCCTTGGCTATGACCTCCAAAAAATATGTTTAAAAAATCCACGCCTAGGCCATGACCTCCAAAAAATATGTTTAAAAAATCCACGCCATGGCTATGACCTCCAAAAAATATGTTTAAAAAATCCACGTCTAGGCCATGACCTCCAAAAAATATGTTTAAAAAATCCACGCCATGGCTATGACCTCCAAAAAATATGTTTAAAAAATCCACGCCTTGGCTATGACCTCCAAAAACTAGGTTTAAAAAATCCACGCCTTGGCTATGACCTCCAAAAAATATGTTTAAAAAATCCACGCCTTGGCTATGACCTCCAAAAAATATGTTTAAAAAATCCACGCCTTGGCTATGACCTCCAAAAACTAGGTTTAAAAAATCCACGCTCTGGCTATGACCTCCAAAAACTAGGTTTAAAAAATCCACGCCTTGGCTATGACCTCCAAAAAATATGTTTAAAAAATCCACTCCCACTTTTATTAAATAAAATAATTTTTTTTTGTATATTTTATTTATATATTTTTTATTCTTATACACTTAAATAACATGAAACATTTAATTAAAAATTTTCGTAAACAGGTAGGGTTTTCTTCTTGTGGTTCTTGTTCTTCTTCCTAAAAGGGAGGAGGGTTCAAACTCCTCATTTCGCTACAGTATCGTAATTTGTATGTGTAATTGGTATGGAAATACGTAGCTATGTGTTTTTTATATAAGTTTATTTTAAAGATGATATATTATAGATGAAATTATATAAGTTCGAAATTTTAAATATCATGTTGGATCATGCATTAGGATTCTTTTTATAAAAAACGACATATTTATAGATTTTCAACTAATTGTAGTATTTGATTTTTTTTTTTTTTTTTTTTGAAACTAGTTGTGAAATTTTTAGCAACGTTTTAACAGAAAAAAATTAATTTTGTATATTTTTTGTATCATATATTTTATACAATTTTATATTATTTCGATTATTTTTTAACTACTATTGCATTCCGTTGATTTAATTTTTTTCATCGTTCAATATAAAAAGCTTTAAAAAAATTATAAAATTTGCAAGCGAAAAAATAGTATCTTAATTTATATATTATAAGTATTTTTTTATATTATAATTTATTATATATTATAATTATTTATATATTATATATATGTGGGCGTTATTCGATTTTGTATATTTTTTAAAAGCGTTTGATTTTTTTTTATTTTTTTCATAATTTATTTATAAATGACCTTAAAACTATAATCCTTTATGGTGTCTTTAAAATGGCTATCATGTTTTTGTCTACAACCTTATAAATATATTTATATATATATTGTTGAAATACTATGTATATATGTAAATGAAACACAAAAAATAATTATAAAATCAAAATTAAAATTATTTCCAAAAATTAATTTAAAAAAAATCCACGCCTTGGTTAAGACCTCCAAAAATTAATTTTAAAAAATCCACGCCTTGGTTAAGACCTCCAAAAATTAATTTTACAAAATCCACGCCTTGGTTAAGGTGTCCAAAAATTAATTTTAAAAAATCCACGCCTTGGTTAAGGTGTCCAAAAATTAATTTTACAAAATCCACGCCTTGGTTAAGACCTCCAAAAATTACTTTAAAAAAATCCACGCCTTGGTTAAGACCTCCAAAAATTAATTTAAAAAAAATCCACGCCTTGGTTAAGACCTCCAAAAATTAATTTAAAAAAAATCCACGCCTTGGTTAAGACCTCCAAAAATTAATTTAAAAAAAATCCACGCCTTGGTTAAGACCTCCAAAAATTAATTTAAAAAAAATCCACGCCTTGGTTAAGACCTCCAAAAATTAATTTTAAAAAATCCACGCCTTGGTTAAGACTTCCAAAAATTAATTTTAAAAAATCCACGCCTTGGTTAAGACCTCCAAATATTAATTTAAAAAAAATCCATGCCTTGGTTAAGACCTCCAAAAATTAATTTAAAAAATCCACGCCTTGGTTAAGACCTCCAAAAATTAATTTTAAAAAATCCACGCCTTGGTTAAGACCTCCAAAAATTAATTTTAAAAAATCCACGCCTTGGTTAAGACCTCCAAATATTAATTTAAAAAAAATCCATGCCTTGGTTAAGACCTCCAAAAATTAATTTAAAAAATCCACGCCTTGGTTAAGACCTCCAAAAATTAATTTTAAAAAATCCACGCCTTGGTTAAGACCTCCAAAAATTAATTTAAAAAAATCCACGCCTTGATTAAGACCTCCAAAAATTAATTTAAAAAAATCCACGCCTTGGTTAAGACCTCCAAAAATTAATTTTAAAAAATCGACGTCTTGTGCAGAACCCCCAAAAATTAATTTTAAAAAATCCACGCCTTGTGTAGAACCCCCAAAAATTAATTTTAAAAAATCTACACCTTGGTTATGACCTCCAAAAAATATTTTTAAAAAATCCACGCCTTGGTTACGACTTCCAAACATGGCTACGGCTTCCAAATACTATTTTTAAAAATTCCACGCCTTGTGTAGAACCTCCAACCATCCTTAAAACGGACCCGGAACACCAATTTACAGCCACTTCGATTGAAAAATTATAGTTATGACCCTCAAGTACCTAATTGTAGACGGCTCACCTATATGGGAGCTACGTGAAAACATGAACCTATATCAACAATTATCTGCAAACATATTTCATAACCTCCAAGAACTCGGAATGTCAAAGTATTTCCATTTCGTTGGAAAAACGCCGTTAAAACCTTCAAAATACCGATAATCCGTCGGTAATGTTATATGGGAGCTGTACCAAAACGTTGACCGATAGCGATAAAATTTGGTAGGGAAGTTCTCTATTCAATGAGAACCCAAAATATCAAATCTCAGCAAATTTTGTTGAAAAATGTGTCCAAGCTCCCCAAAATATCGAATAATTGGAGGTACACTTATATGGGAGCTATACCAAAAAGTGGACAGATTTTGATTATTTTTGGTGTGGAGATTTGCTACCCAACGAGAACCCAGCATACCGAATTACAGCCCATTCAGTTGAAATATTTGGACAAATTCTCCAAAATATCGAAATTCGGAGGTACGTTTATATGGGACAAATTCCAAAAAGTGTTCCGATATTAACAATTTTTGGTGGGATGATTTACTACATGATGAGAACCCAAAATATAAAATTAGAGTTGATTTGGTTAAAAATTATGTCCAAGCTCGCCAAAAAAAATGAAATTTAGGAGGTATCATTATATATACGAGCTATACCAAAACGTGGACCGATATTAATAATTTTTGGTAGGAAGATTTGTTACTCAATGAGAACGCATTATACCAAATTACAGCCAATTTGCTTGAAAAACGTGCTAAAAATTTTTCAAATATCGAAATTTAAGGGGTACCCTTATATGGGGACTACCCTAAAAAGTCGACCGATATTAATAATTTTTGTTAGGAAGATTTGTTACCCAGACGGCATAGAGATCGTAATGTTTGCGATGATTGTATGATCATGGCGTCGGGTTCCATTATTGATGATATATGTGAGAGCCGATCTTGTTAATTTCTTCAATCTGAGGAATATGAAAATATCCGTCACAAAAAACAACAGCCCCACTGAACATAATGGCCGATGGAGAACTGATTCTAATCACCAACTACCCCAAGATACTGAGAGTAACGTTCGACAGCCTTTTCAAGTCGTCTGCGCAAGCCACTGCTTTATGCGATAAGCTGAGAAGAAGGAACAAGGTCCTCAAGTCGCTAGCCGGCAGCACTTGGGGCGCTGACAAAAAAACCTTCTTGACCTCTTATAAAGCAATAGGCCGGTAAGTGGGGCATGTGGGGCCAGTGTGGTTCGCGAATGTTATTGATACGCGGTGGAAAAATATCCAGACCTGCCAGAATGCTACCTTTACAACTGCAACAGGGTGTCTCCATATGACACCTGTGGACCCTCTTCATGGGTAGACGAAGCGTAAACCCCTAGATCATGAAGCCTATCAAGCATGTCTGAATGGTATTCACACGGACGCAGTCGCTCAGGCAGTAGAGCAATATCGCGTGAATACCATAATTGGAGACAATCCCCATCCATCGCAGCAGAGAGAAGCCAGTGCCAAGCCAAACACGAGTAGTTTTAGCTCAACTAAGATTAGGATGGTGCAACCGCCTCAATTTATATTGACGGTACCTAACACATCTCCTGCATGTGAACGACATCTATCGCCGAATTCACTTTGGACGCAACTTGTGGATTTTTAAAGTTGGAGATAGAGGAAGCAGAACCAGTCAATGAATGACACTCTACATGTATTCTGTTGCATAACAACAACAACAACAACCTTCAGGCTGGTTGAATACTTTAAGGTAATTTCTTCAGGATTTTTAGAAGGCGTGGATTTTTAAAATAATTTTTCCAAGGCCTACATAAGGCGCGGAATTTTAAAATAATTTTTTCCAAGGCCTACATAAGGCGCGGATTTTTAAAATAATTTTTTCCAAGGCCTACATAAGGCGCGGATTTTTAAAATAATATTTTTTTGTCGGGGCTCTACATAAGACGTGCAATTTTTAAATAATTTTTTTTTTCGGGGTCTATAGAAGATTTTTAAAATAATAATTGAAATGTACTGATTTTTTCTAGAAGTAATGAATATATTTTTAGATATTTTTTAGGAATTATGTGAACAATTGCGATACTAAAACTGTAAAATAACTTAAAAATAAAATAATAATAGTAGGGAAAATATGGAATCTCTAAAAGTAAAATATATTTCTAATAAAAAATAAAATTGTTCTAAAATTTATAAATAACAATTATGTATTTTATTATAATACATATGAAATATAATATATTATATAAATAATATATAATTATATATAAATTCAAATATGGTTATAATGAAGTTCATGGTCTGGACATTTTTTTAAATTTAATTTATTTTCAATTGTTATCAGACCCCATAGAGAGATTCATTATAACCTCATTCTATTGTTAATTGTTTTTTGAATATATTTTTTCAATAACATATTTTTGTTTTTCATTTTCAATATTTCATAAAAATTAACTTAAAAATTATTTTCAACATTGTATATAATATTTAAAAAAAAAACTTTTTTTGTTGTTTGTGTTTTTTTCTCGCATAAAATTATTTCGTTAAAATTTCTGATTTCATTCTAATCCAGACTTTTTTCCATTAAAGTCCCCGTGGTGAGATGTTGTGGAGCGTCTTCTTCTTCTTTTTCATCGTTTCCATTGTCCCCATTTTGGGCATTTTTAGGGTTAGCCTCATATCATCGACTTTGACATGAACTGGATGCTGAATTTGACGAGAAAGCCGATTGTAAACTTGTCATAGAGCCCTTGTAATTGGCCGAACTTAACACCTCGTAAAAGTAATTGAGCTGGGTAGGACCCTCGCTGCTACACGAGGGGCTAAACCAATGCATCACATAATTGTCCTTGTGATTCATGACATGGGAACCCTGGAAGAGAAAAAGAAGAAACAATGGGATTAGAAATGGCATTAAAAAATTCGTAGGCCTTATGTAGACCCCGAAAAAAATAATTTAAAAACTCCGTAACCCTTATGTAGACCCCGAAAAAAATAATTTAAAAACTCCGTAACCCTTATGTAGACCCCGAAAAAAATAAACGCCTTGTATAAGACGACCCCGAAAAAAAAAATCTTTAAAAAATCCACGCCTTGTATAAGACGACCCCGAAAAAAAATTCTTTAAAAAATCCACGCCTTGTATAAGACCTCGAAAAAAATTTAATTAAAAAATCCACACCTTGTATAAGACGACCCCGAAAAAAATTTAATTAAAAAATCCACGCCTTGTATAAGACGACCCCGAAAAAAAAATCTTTAAAAAATCCACGCCTTGTATAAGACGACCCCGAAAAAAAAATCTTTAAAAAATCCACGCCTTGTATAAGACCCCGAAAACCACGAAAAAAATTATTTAAAAAATCCACGCCTTGTATAAGACCCCGAAAACCACGAAAAAAATTATTTAAAAAATCCACGCCTTGTATAAGACCCCGAAAACCACGAAAAAAATTATTTAAAAAATCCACGCCTTGTATAAGACCCCGAAATGTAGGCCTTGAAAATTTAAAAAATCCACGCCTTGTATAAGACCCCGAAAACCACGAAAAAAATTATTTAAAAAATCCACGCCTTGTATAAGACCCCGAAAACCACGAAAAAAATTATTTAAAAAATCCACGCCTTGTATAAGACCCCCAAAAACCACGAAAAAAATTATTTAAAAAAATCCACGCCTTGTATAAGACCGCGAAAACCACGAAAAAAATTATTTAAAAAATCCACGCCTTGTATAAGACCCCGAAAACCACGAAAAAAATTATTTAAAAAATCCACGCCTTGTATAAGACCCCGAAAACCACGAAAAAAAATTATTTAAAAAATCCACGCCTTGTATAAGACCGAAAACCACGAAAAAAAATTATTTTAAAAATCCACGCCTTGCATAAGATCCCGAAAACCACGAAAAAAATTATTTAAAAAATCCACGCCTTGTATAAGATCCCGAAAACCACGAAAAAAATTATTTAAAAAATCCACGCTTTTATAAGATC
This sequence comes from Musca vetustissima, assembly GCF_032173495.1. NCBI lineage: Eukaryota > Metazoa > Arthropoda > Insecta > Diptera > Muscidae > Musca > Musca vetustissima. The sequence goes on from NW_026877220.1 coordinate 72,810, forward strand.
CCGAAAACCACGAAAAAAATTTTTTTTTAAAATCCACGCCTTGTATAAGACCCCGAAAACCACGAAAAAAATTATTTAAAAAATCCACGACTTGTATAAGACCCCGAAAACCACGAAAAAAAATTGTTTAAAAAATCCACGCCTTGTATAAGACCCCGAAAACTACGAAAAAAATTGTTTAAAAAATCCACGCCTTGTATAAGACCTCGAAAACCACGAAAAAATGTATTTAAAAAATCCACACCTTGTATAAGACCCCGAAAAAAATATATAAAAATTCTCCTTTTCTCACCTGCACACTCTCCTTGTTGTGACACACCAGAGTGGGTTCCTCCTTGAAATAGTTAACACCCTCGGTAAAATCACTCATATCGAAAAAGGAGACTGCCAAATCTGCAACAAAATGTATTTAAAAAAATCATATAAAAAATGATTTATCCCGCCCCCTTACCATGTTTCTCCGGCAAATCCTTGGTTACCCGGAACAGTGTAAAATGCAAATCACTGCGCAGTACATCGAAATCCCATGTCAAAACACTTTTTGGATCTGAGTTGCGTATTATGACCTCATGCGAGTAACCGGTACGCAGCTCCACAGTCTTATAGACATTATGATGATGATTCTGTTGGGCCAAGCCGCCTGCACCACTACCAGCGGCAGCAGCTAACGTTTTGGAGTCATTGTGATGAGGACTATCCAGCAGGGCATCATCAGCCTCCTCAAGTGAATTCATTTTGTAGAGATTTTTCGGCACTAAACTACCTTCATGGATGAGGGTCTGTTTGGGAGGAGGAGAAGAAAAAAATGAAAGGAAAAATTATTAGTTAGGAATATTGAGAAGAGAAAAGGAGGTGGCTGGTGGCAGTTGGATTAGCTTATTCTAACAACAGACAATATGACGACGAACATGAAAGGTTTTGATATTCCTTGAGACGATCTAGAAGACAATTTATGAACTTTTACACAAACACTAATCGATATCGATACACATTAATTGACAAAGTGGAGACATGGAAGATTTTGATACACGGGTTCATTGGCAGGACAATACGATATGTGAATGTGTTTTGAATTATTAAAAAAATGTTAGCCCCTTACACAATCGCAACTAGCTAAATAGCAATGATTAAAATAGTAAGGAGTTATTTGATCCACATACGATAATGCAGCCACTGATGGCTTTGGGTTTTTTCCAATTTCAAGGAGAAGGAGGGAAAAAAATTCGAATATTAATGTATTACACAACAAATATTTAAAAAATATTTACAGGTTATAAATCAAACTAATAATTTATCAGCTTACCTTACAAGGACCACCCAAGAAATCGGGTACAATTTCAGCATCGATATATTGCTCCAGACTTTCCTTGGTGTGTTCATCATCACTAATGCCATAGAATAAGAATTTTGAGCGGGTGTTTTCGTCTGGAAGAAAAGGAAAGGGTATTAAAATATTTCATTTACAATCGGATTTAAAAAAAAAAAAATTTTTTGGAGGCCTTAACAAAGCGGGGATTTTTTTCAAATTAATTTTTGGAGGTCTCAAATGATGGAAAGAAATATCCCATAGAGTTGTCGTCTTTTGTCCAGAGAAGTTAAAACACCAGGAGTTTATCTTAAGTAGAAATTCAGGCTTCAGTACTGCTCAATGCAGTCTTTTTTTGCTTCTTTGATTCCCACGATATTACGGATCCACCAAGATAAATCACAAATCCCACGGCGGCTGGTTCTATGTACCGGATTGACGCGGAGATGGACTCCGACAAGAAACTGCCACCTCAACAACGTGTACGTCATTATTGTCTTGGAGCGGCATTTTATCCCAGAATGACTGCTCCGAACCCTACTGGTCCGTGCCGGGATTGAAATAAACCCAATACCTTGGTTCTGCAGTGTGTGCAGAAACCGCATCCACCATAGATCAATCTCGGTGAGATGCAATGAATGTGGAGAATGGGTGCATTTTCGAGGTTGCTCTGGACTGAACAGGATCCAGGAGTACTGCGAAAGAAGTTCATGCTCCACTAGCACGTCCCCCAGTGTGTCTCAGCAGTCGTCGTCCGATTCATCACCTGAATCGTCATCGTCGGAGTACGAGACACCCCCGCAGTCTCCTCAACAGCAAAATGCGCAGCAGTTAACACCACATATTGCTGTTCCGCGCCTAGAAAATGCATCGTTTTTGCAGTTCAACTGCGATGGTCTTCGCAACAAAATCAGCGAAATTGTAGAATTTATGAGTCGAAGGAGAATAATGGTCGGTGCGATCCAGGAAACCAAGCTAACCGAGAACTGTAGCTTGCAGCGTTGCGTTGGTTACAACGTTGTGCGGAAGGACCGTACCAGAAGCGGAGGTGGGGGACTTGCATTCTTATTACACCATTCTGTCCAGTACAGACTTGTACGTGACCTGGCAACTCGTCATTCTTCCCTTCCGATCATCGTCTCCGTCAACAGACCACCAGACTTAATAACCTCTGAAAGCAGCACTTTCCTGAACAATTGGAAAGCTGATTGGCATGGCTTCAGAGAGTTTACCAATCACCGCTTCAGAGAGAGGACGTTGCAGATGTCATTAATAACGCTAAGTCATCCAAAGCGTTGGGCCCGGACGGAATTTCCATGGTAATGCTTAAGCAGCTGGATGAACTCGGAGTTGAGTACTGGATGAACCCGGAGTTGAGTACGGACGCAGGCGCTCAGGCAGTAGAGCAATATCGCGTGAATACCATAATTGGAGACCACCCCCATCCATCGCAGCAGAGGAGAAGCAGCTGCAAAGGCAAACAAGAGTAGTCTTAGCTCAAATAAGATCAGGATGGTGCAACCGCCTCAATTCATATTGGACAAGAATTGACGGCTCGATATCTAAGACATGTCCAGCATGTGGATTAGGACCACACGACACGTTGCACCTCTTCAACTGCCCAGCTAAGCCGACTCATCTATCGCCGAAATTACTTTGGATGCAAACTGTTGAAGTTGCAGCATTCTTGAATTTGGAGGTAGAGGAAGCAGAACCAGACGATTAATGACAAACTACATATATTCTGTTTCAGATCCATAGCACAGCCTCCCCAATCTGCATCTGCATATCCTAAAAGCTTTCCATTACCAGTTCCAAATTTCAATTTAACATCTTACCTTTCTTCCAAATATCTTAAAATCTGTTTTGACGCTTTCAAATGCTCTACATGAGGATCTGCATTCCTTTAAGATAACTTGGAAACGGAATGATGTATATCTGGACGCGATGTTATTGCAAGATATATAAGCGATCCCATTAGCGAGGGGTAGAGTTTTTCTTTAACCCTTTCTCAGACCATAGTAGCATCGGTTGGCCATCACTATCCTTCTCCGAATTTCAAAACTTATGTCATTCGTTTTGTTTATGGCGGTACTAAGGTATATAAAATCTTTGACTACCTCGAAGCTGTAGTTCTCAAGTTCCACAGTTAGTCCGATTCTACTGGACGTCTTGCGCGTTGATACCATCATCTGGCCTTCTCGCCGTTTACTGCCAGACCCCCACTTTGGCAGACTCCTTCTGAATTTGTTCAAAGGTGTCAGTTACCGCTCTCAATGTTCGACCCATTATGTCGATGCCATCGGCGTAGGCTAGTAACATGTGTTGTTTGCTGTACAGAATGCCATTTCTGTTCACTTTTGCCTCTCGTAAGACCTTTTCCAGCAGGATGTTAAAAAGGTCACACGACAAGCTATCACCTTGTCTGAATCCTCGTTCGGTATTAAAGGGCTCCGAGAGGTCCTTTCCGACTTCAACTGCTGATCTTGTGCCTGTTAAAGTTATCCTGCATAGCCGAATTAATTTTGCAGGAATGCCAAACGCAGACATGTCTTTATACACCTCTGAACGGATAGGGCTGTCGAATGCGGCTTTATAGTCGACGAATAGGTGGAATGTGTCGATGTGTTTTTCGTTGGTATTTTTTTTTCAGGATTTGGCGCAGAGTGAAAATCTGGTCTATGGTGGATTTGCCAGGTCTGAAGCCGCATTGGTATGGTTCAAAAATGTCATTGACCATTGTGTTCAATTATTCACACCACAGCACGCAGGACACTTTATATGCGAAGGGAAGGAGACTTATTCCTCTATAGTTGGTACATATCGTCTTGTCTCCTTTTTTGTGCACAGGACACAGGATGCTGAGGTTCCAATCATTGGGCATGCATTCTTCTAGCCAAATTGTAGTAATCAGCTGGTGCATGCTCCTTACCAGCATCTGGCCACCAGTCTTCGGTTTGTAACCCATCGGCACCTGCTGCTTTATTATATTCCTCAGCCGATTGATTGCTATTCTGACTTCATCTTGGCTAGGTGGTATACACTTTATACCGTCATCTATTATTGGTTCACCACGGGGAGGTCAGTGTCCACAATTGAGATGAAAGAGGTACCAAGATAGGCCTGGACTTTGCTATGTTAAGGTCAATCAGAGCCGTTGATCGTATCTATCATCCCTCATCATTTTCTTTTCTGTACTTCGGCTTTTTATTACTGTCTCCTCTTGTTTTGCTTGCCATCGCCCCGAACGCCTGTTGTCCTGCTGTAGATTCATCACTTTTAACTTGATTTCTTCGCTCGTACTCCTCCAAAAGTTTTACCTTTAAAGCGGACAAATCGGGTAACTTGTCTCTTTTTTCAATTGCGACGACGACGAAGTTTTCGAAGTATTCTTTTCCCAAACTTGAAAGCAGTATAATAACTAGCAGCTCCTCTTGAATTTCGATTCCAACGTCAATCAGCTTCTCAGTTATTTCGGTGAAATCGTACAAGTAATCGGTCATGCTCTTATATTCCGAAAAATGCAGGTTGGCCAGCTTTTTGTACAGAGTCACCTTCTGTAAGGGTCTTTTGGGCTTATAAACATCTCTCAATTTTTCCCACGCTTCTTTGGAGGTCTTACATTTTTTACGTAATTTAGTTGAGACGTCTTAAGACTCAACGTAATGTTTGCCAAAGCCTTCTCGTCATCAGACTCCCATTCTAAAATCGTTTTCAGCTGTCCAGATTGGATTCTTGTCACATTGACCATTTGCGTATTTCCAACACCCGGTATGGATCAGATCTTTTAAAAATATTTTTTTATTTCTTACCTATAAATGCCGACACAATGGTCCAGGCAATCGGGAATACTCTTGGGGCCCTTACCACCAAAACCCGACCCATTGTTTCGGGATAATTGCGCTCAACATTTTCGATGATATTCAGCAAGGCCTTGACACCGGGACGCCACAGATGACGCATAGACAAACCCTCCAAGTCCACAAGGAGGCACCAATCCAAGACGGGTTTACCAAGATTTTCTGCTGATTCCAAGATCTTTTTAATGCCCTCCTCGCAAATGTGTAAGGCCTAGGAGGAAATAAAAAAGCGAGGTTAGTTGAGGAATAGAAAATAAATTCAGTTTTCCTTACCAATTTCAGGAAACCCTCCGTGCCAATGGATTTCAATAGCCCCTTTACATCCATGTGGCCCAAGCGTAAAATATAAATCGGCCTGCCGTCCTTATCATGATGATGCCAACCCCCAGGGAAATGATCTGACACGACTGTGGGTGTTTTATATTCCGTTAGCAGGCTATCGATGTCCTGCTCCTTGCGCCACTTAAGGGAATCCTTAAGCATGGTCAAGGCCTGGCTAACATGCCAATCCCGGGCTCGGAGAAATCTCAAAATTGTCTGATAATCTGGCATTTTTTCCACATCCTCTTGGCTGTCTAAAAGTTTGCGCAGCTCCAATAACTTCGATTCCTGCATGGGTGTCAACTGGCCCAAATGTTTGGCAATAAAGTCACCATCCAAGAGAATGTCATGCGTTGAGGGTCGTTTCTCACCACCATTCACTTCGTACACCGTATCCGATTCTTCACTATCATCTCCGACCACATGCAAGTTTGGTGATATTTCCGCATCGGCGGGCGGTTGCCAACGTGGCACTTCCGTTATACCCTCCTCTTTCAATTCATTGATAAAATATTCAATAATCTCTTTACCCTTCAGGGTGGTCTGGGTATACTGTTTCATACCCATCTTCTCCATGGAATGTTCGAAACCGAAGAAATTTTTAATATCCAATGTTGCTGTCTGATCAAAACATGTCCAATCGGGATTGTCGGGATGGGCATAGTAACGGCAACGTTCGAAGATTTCGATGCGTGAGGAAAAACTTTCATTCACTGCTTCAATGTTGAGGGTCCGATTGGCTAAATCGAGGTAATTGTGTTGTATAAAATAGACATGTTCGACACCGATTAGTTTCTTAAAAATGTAGGGAGCATCGACGGCTAGTTTGCAGCGACGACTGGTTTTACGTTGGGCGCCATTTTCCAATATCTCGTCTTTGGTAATTTCACAGTCCAGCACAATGGGCATTTGTGGACATTTGGGAAAACGTTTTTCATAGGCCTGGAAAGGGAAGAGGAACGAAGAGAATTAATTAAAAGAAAATGAAAGAAAAAGAGAATGCAATAAATAATGAAATAAAAGAAGAGAAAATGAAAGCCTTAACAAAAGAGAGAATGCAATAAATCCACACAATGATTTTTTAAAAATAATCCACACAAGAAGACCACACAAGGCGTGGATTTATTAAAAATATTTTTTTTCAGGGTCCACACAAGCCGTGGAATTTGAAAAAATAATTTTTCAGGGTCCACACAAGGCATGGATTTTTTAAAATTTTTCTTCAGGGTCCATACAAAGCATGGATTTTTTAAAATTTTTCTTCAGGGTCCACACAAGGCGTGGATTTTTATAAAAAATATTTTTTTCGGGGTCCACACAAGGCGTGGATTTTTTAAAAATAGTTTTTTCAGGGTCCACACAAGGCGTGGATTTTTTAAAAATATTTTTTTCAGGGTCCACACAAGGCGTGGATTTTTTAAAAATATTTTTTCAGGGTCCACACAAGGCGTGGATTTTTTAAAAATATTTTTTCAGGGTCCACACAAGGCGTGGATTTTTTAAAAATATTTTTTTCAGGGTCCACACAGGACGTGGATTTTTTAAAAATATTTTTTTCAGGGTCCACACAGGGCGTGGATTTTTTAAAAATATTTTTTTCAGGGTCCACACCTTGAAACTACGTCTTTTTTATACATCAATGTCAAAGAATTATAAATATTTTCCTCCGTAATTTTCAAATTAATATCCACACTTGTCCATTTCCGAATTGAAATTGAAAGTATTTACCCTGAGCATCCACACCCTTCTCAAAAAATTACCTCTCCCTCTGAATTATGCAAACAAACATACATATCAATCAAATTAGTAGATTGCTATTAATTTCGTTGTTGTTCGGAATAAATTTCATTTGAATTGTGTAAACATTTTCCGCACACTCAGACACACTCCGACATATTTATCTTCATCAAATTCGGTAGCTAATGTGTAAATAAACACAATTTAAATTTTGTTCTCGTGGTTAATTTATAAAAACAAAGTCATTAAATTTGGAGGAAACAAACACAAACACACAACAGAAGAGTCAATGTAGAATGCGGAATATTTAAATTGTAAAAACAATGGACTTGGCCTTCCCCTTCTACGTGAACCATCAGCTGGTTCGCTTTTATATGCCTGGGCATTCTCATTCATTCGCACAACTTGACCTAGCCAACGTAATCGCTTCAATGCGTCTATAGATAGTACAAGCCATTGTTCATTCGACGCCGATGTTCACCGTCAACGCAGATCGGCCCCATTGATCTTTCAGAGAATTTTTCTCTCAAACACTCCAAGAACTGCCTCATCTGCTTGCGTAAGTACCCATGCTTCAGATCCATATAACAGCTCGGGTAGTATCAGCGTCTTGTAGAGTTTGAGTTTGGACTGGCGGGAGGTGGCCTTGTTTCTAAACTGCTTACTTAGATCATAGTAGCATATGTTGGCCATCACAATCCTTCTCCGAATTTCAAAACTGATGTCATTCGTTTTGCTTATGGCGGTACCAAGGTATATAAAATCTTCAACTACCTCGAAGCTGTAGTTCTGAAGTTCCACCGTTGGTCCCAGTCTTCTGGACGTCTTGCGCGTTGATACCATCAGTATGGTCTTCTAGTCGTTTACTGCCAGACCCACTTCTTCGGCAGACTCCTTCTCGATTTGTTCAAAGGTGACTGTTACCGCTCGCAATGTTCGACCCATTATATCGATGTCATCGGCGTAGGCGAGTAACATGTGTTGTTTGATGTACCGAGTGTCATTTCTATTCACCTTTGCCTCTCGTATGACCTTTTCCAGCAGGAACCTTTTCAAGGACATTTTCCAGCAGGAAGATCACACGACAAACTGTCACCTTGTCTGAATCCTCGTTCGGTATTGAAAAGCTCCGATAGGTCCTCTCTGCTGACCTTGTGCCACTTAAGGTTATCCTGCATAGCCGTATTCATTTTGCAGGAATGCCGAACGTAGACATGGCTTTAAACACCTCTGAACGAATAGGGCTGTCGAATGCGGCTTTATAGTCGACGAATAGGTGGTATGTGTCGATGTGTTTTTCGTGGGCCTTTTCCAGGTATGGAAGGCTCCGATAGGTCCTTTCCAACTTTAACTGCTGACCTTGTGCCACTTTAAGTTCTCCTGCATAGCCGAATTAATTTTGCAGGAATGCCGAACGTAGACATGGCTTTAAACACCTCTGAACGAATAGGGCTGTCGAAAGCGACTTTATAGATAGACAAACTGTCACCATGTCTGAATCCTCGTTTGGACTGAAGAGCTCCGATATGTCCTTTCCGACTTTAACTGCTGACCTTGTGCCACTTAAAGTTATCCTGTATAGCCGTATTCATTTTGCAGGAATACCAAACCTAGACATGGCTTTAAACACATCTGAACGAATAGGGCTGTCGAATGCGGCTTAATAGTCGACGAATAGGTGGTATGTGTCGATGTGTTTTTCGTGGGTCTTTTCCAGGATTTGGCGCAGAGTGAAATCTGGTCAATGGTGGATTTGCCAGATCTGAAGCCGCATTGGTATGGTCCAATAATGTCATTGACCATTGGCTTCAATCGTTCACACCACAGCACACTGGATAGCACTTTATATGCGATGGGAAGGAGACTAATTCCTCTATAGTTGGCCGCATATAGTCTTGTCTCCTTTTTTGTGCACGGGACACAGGATGCTGAGGTTCCAATCATTGGGCATGCATTCCTCTAGCCAAATTGTACTAATCTGCCGGTGAATGCTGCTGACAAGCATCTGACTACCAGTCTTGAATAGTTCGGCTGTAACCTATTGGCACCTGCTGCTTTATTGTTCTTGAGCCGATTAATTGTTTTTATGACCACCACAGGTGGTATACACTCTATACCGTCATCTATTATTGGTTCTAGGGTATCCTCTTCACCGCCACTATTTGATACCAGAAGCTTTTCAAAATGCTCCTTCCAGATTCTCAGCACGCTGTATGTATCTGTCACCGGGGTTCCTTCTTCATATCTACAGGAGGATGTGCCTGCACCAAAGCCTTCGGTTTGCTGTTTTACTCGTTGGTAAAATTTCGGGACTTCATTCTGACTCCTGTACATCTCGATTTGCTCACGCTCACGTTTTTCTTGTTCTTTCTTCTAAAAATACGTTTATCCTCTCCCCTTTTCTCCCGATTGTTCTCCATCGCATTACGTGTTGCGCTACTCTCTGCAGGTTTGCCCTATACGCTGCGTTTTTCACATCAGTAGCATTACGACACTGCTGATCGTATCATGGATTTTTTAATGGTGGTTTTTGGTACCCAAGTGTTGCTTTTGCTGCAGTTTGAAGGGAGTGGGCAATTCTTTGTCATTATCGGGACATGAAGTACTTTCGTCAAGCAGTTGGGTAAGTTGAGCGGAGTATGCCTCGGCTACCTGTTGTGTTTGCAGCTTTTTGACGTCGAGTTTCCGTGTTGTGCTAGATCGCACCTTTGCTGCTACATTGAGACGGGTGCGTACCTTGGCTGCCACAAGGTAGAGGTCCGACTCGATATTCGCTCTTCGGATCGATCGAACGTCTAATACACTTGATGAATGCCTTCTGTCAATCACAACATGATCGATTTGATTTCTCGTTGCTTGATCGGAAGAAATACAGGTGGCCTTGTGTATATCGAAATCCTTGAATCTGGTGCTGCTAACTACCATGTTTTTTGCTGCCGCGAAGTCAATCAACCTCATGCCGTTGTCTGATGTTCCTTCGTGGAGGTTGAATTTTCCGATGGCGACGGCCAAAGATATTTTCCCTTCCGATTTTTGCATTAAAATCTCCTAGCAGACTTTTAATGTCATGGTCATTTCCGACGGCGACGGCCAAAGATATTTTCCCTTCCAATTTTTTTAAATCTCCAAGTAGAATTTCAATGTAATGTCCAGGGCAGCGATCATATGCTGTTTCTAGGCGCTAGTAAAAATGGCTTTGGTCTTTTCATCTTTGCCTTCCGTCGGAGCATTGGCGCAAATGAGACTTATGTAGAATAACTTCGCTTTTATGCAGATTATAGCAATTCGCTCATCTACTTTAGTGAATCTGGAGACGAGGTCTTTTATTCGCCTTTTAATCATAAATCCGCAGCCGCAGAATTCATATCTCGTGTCATGGCAGCTATAATAAAGGGCGTAATTGTCTGATTTACTTACGCCTGTCCTTACAATCGCAACAATCGGCAATAATATCGGCTTTGTACTTCTTGAGTAAATCCGCCAAAGCGAAGACGAGGTCTTTTATTCTCCTAGTCTAACCATAAATCCGCAGCCAAGTTCGCGTCTCGTTTCATTGCAGCTATACTTACGCCTGACCCTTTCCATCGCATTTCCTGTAAGGCAATTATATCGGCTTTGTACTTCTTGAGTACATCCGCCAAAGCGAAAACTGCGCATATTCCAAGTGCAGATTGTGACCCTTTATACGTTTGCGGGGGTCGTCGTCGACATTAGAGGGTTTTGGTTTTCTTTTTCTTTGCTTTTTTATAGATGGTTCGGTTTTCCGAGTGTGGGCAACAAACCCGACGCCTCAACCCATTTTTTATAGTTCTTTATGGGTGAATTCGCGGCACATATTAGCTCATTATTTCAACGGGTGATGGAAAAATAGCTACCCCAGGTGACACCGCGGGGAGGTCAGTGAGATGAAAGATGGACCAAGATAAGCCTGGACTTCGCCATGTTAAAGCCAATCAGAGCCGTTGCTTGGTATCTCTCATCCCCTACGCCACCCACGCCTTGGTAAAGGTGTCGAAAAATTAATTTTAAAAAAATCTACGCCTTGGTTAAGACCTCCACGCCTTGGTTAAGGTGTCGAAAAATTAATTTTAAAAAATCTACGCCTTGGTTAAGACCTCCAAAAATTAACTTTAAAAAATCTACGCCTTGGTTAAGACCTCCAAAAATTAACTTTAAAAAATCTACGCCTTGGTTAAGACCTACAAAAATTAACTTTAAAAAATCTACGCCTTGGTTAAGGTGTCCAAAAATTAATTTTAAAAAATCCACGCCATGGTTAAGGTGTCCGAAAATGAACTTTAAAAAATCTCCGCCTCTGTTAGGACTTCCAAAATGAACTTTAAAAAATCCAGGCCTTGGTTAAGACCTCCAAAAACGAACTTTAAAAAATCGAAGCCTTGGTTAAGACCTCCAAAAATGAATTTTAAAAAATCCAAGCCTTGGTTAAGACCTCCAAAGTTGAACTTTAAAAATCCACGCCTTGGTATAGGTCTTCAAAAAATATTTTTGAAATCCTCTCTTTTATTGTAGTGACCTCTTTTAAAAATCTCGGTCTCCCTTAGAGACTCCCTGCAATTAAAACACAACTATAAAGTGGCCTCTATAAAAAATCTCAAACAAAAACAAATCCCTGTTGGGATTCCGAACACGTGCCGAATGTGTCAGGACAAAGTTCATGTGACACCGTTGTTTTTTTTTAATTTCTGGGTATATCGCAGCCAACAGAAACCGTCCAAGTCAGCCGACAAAAGTATGAATGTAGGTAATCATTAACAGGGGGATGGATGAGTGGATAAATGAGGAGGCCAAGAAGGTCACTTGACCTTGTCTTTGACGATGACGACGACCCAAGTGAAATGTACACAACTCATTAGGCATGTGTGAAGGTTGACCATATGACCGACTGTATGTAATTGTGTCAAGATATCCTTTCTCAGTGGTAAAATATTTAAAAGAAGAAAAAATGTAACCCCTATAAAAAAAGTCAGTTTAGTTTTTTGTTTCCACCCTGCAAACAAGTGTCAAGGCCTTAGTAAAAAAATTACACCAACACATCAATTAAATACGACACACACAAAATCAATCGTTTTTTTGTTGTTGTTGTTAAATAATTAATTTTTTTTGAAAGAAGTTACAAGTGGCTTTCGATATGACACCCACCCACATGTTAGGCACCGCAATAACCCCTGATGACCTCCCCCATACCCCAACAAGGTGAACCTTTGTTAAAGTTCAAAAACACTTTTAAGTTTTCTGTGGTTATTCGGCTATCAAGGTTTCAGGAATTTTTTTTGTTAACTTCGTAACTAGGAATCATTAACAAAAACTAGAAAGGTGAGCGAACAGATGTTATGGGTTCGATGGGAAATTGTGCAGGTTTTGGAGAAGAGTAATGAAAAAACATGAAGAGGAAAATAGAATATTAAAAAAACCGCCTTTATTAAGACCTCCAAAAATTTATTTTAGAAAAATCCACGCCTTTATTAAGACCACCAAAAATTAATTTTAGTCCAGTGAGCGGAGCAGTACAGTCGGACGGGGCCGACCATATGATACCCTACACAACTTCCACGAAAATATAACCTTCTTTCTATATTCTGAGCTTGGGCAATATTTTGCGATATTTGCAACCTCTTGACCCCGTCTAGAGGAGAACAAATATTACTTATATTCAGTACAGCCCTTCTAATTACTTGTCCAGATTCCCTTCATGGTGGGTTGTGTTGTGATCGACTCGAAAAAAAAACACAAAAAATAAGTTTTCGGCCCACTTCATCCCAATATTATTATCTGATCATCATCGAAAATTATAGGCGTTGTCCTTGACCACTCTGCGCGAAATCCTGAAAAAAACCCACGAAAAACACATCGACACATTCCACATATTCGTCGACTATAAAGCCGCATTCGATAGCCCTGTCCGTTCAAAGGTGTTTAAAGCCATGTCTGCGTTTGGCATTCCTGCAAAATTACTACGGCTATGCAGGATGTCTTTATTGTGATCGACTCAAAAAAAAAAAAAAAAAAAAACACAAAAAATTAAGTTTTAGGTCCACTTCATCCCAATATTATTATCTGATCATCATCGAAAATTGTCCTTGACCACTCTGCGCCAAATCCTGGAAAAAAAACCACGAAAAACACATCGACACATTCATTCTATTTGTCGACTATAAAGCCGCATTCGACAGCCCTATTCGTTCAGAGGTGTTTAAAGCCATGTCTGCTTTTGGCATTCCTGCAGAATTAATTCGGCTATGCAGGATATCTTTAACTGGCACAAGATCAGCCCTCGGAGCCCTTTAATATCGAACGAGGATTCAGACAAGGTGACAGTTTATGGTGTGACCATTTTAACATCCTGCTGGAAAAGGTCATACGAGAGGCAATGAGTGAACAGAAATGGCACTCTGTACACCAAACAACACATGTTACTCACCTACGCCGATGATATCGATATAATGGGTCAAACACTGAGAGCGGTAACAGTCACCTTTCAACAAATTGAGAAAAGGAACTCCCAATGTGGGTCTGGCATTAAACGGCGAGAAGACCAAGCTGATGGCATCGACGCGCAAGACGTCTAGTAAACTCGGACCAACAGTGGAACTTGAGAACTACAGCTTCGAGATAGTCAAAGATTTTATATAACTTGGTACCGCCATAAATAAAACGTAGAAGGATTGTGGTGGCCAACAGATGCTACTATGGTCTGAGCAAACAACTCAAAAGCAAGGTCATCTCCCGCCAGACCAAACTCACACTCTACAAGACGCTGAATGATATCAGTTTTGAAATTCGGAGAAGGATAGTGATGGCCAACAAGCAAGGCCACCTCCCGCCAGACCAAACTCACACTCTACAAGACGCTGATACTACCCTTGCTGTTATATGGATCTGAAGCATGGGTACTTACGCAAGCAGATGAGGCAGCTTTTGGAGTGTTTGAGAGAAAAATCCTCCGAAAGATCTATGGGCCGATCTGCGTTGACGGTGAATATCGCCGTCGAATGAACCATGAGTTGTACCAGCTATTCTCGGACATCGACATTGTTAGACGTACTGAGCAGCAGCGACTATGCCCCAGCCCAGAAGGCAGAAGGGAAAGGCCACCAATTAGATGGAAAGATCAAGTCGAAGACAAAATTGCCGAAAATGGTCTTTCAAATTGGAAACACTGTGCAAAAGACCGACGCGCCTGGAAATCTTTTCTAAGCTCGATTTATGGAACGAAAGTTCTGACACAAGCCAGCTATGTAAGTCCTTGACCATGCCTGGATCCTCAAGGAAAATTTCAGAGGGATCAGCGTTATATTTTCGCCCTCTAGTATGTTAATGGGTTACTAAATAATATCTGAATACGTTAGCATCTGAAAATATTTAAGTGTAACTCACACATCCGAGTACATACGACAATATAATTCGTATCAATTTAAAGGTCAACCACTCCACTTTGATATATTATCAACTTCTCGGGTCTATGTCCTTCAGGGGTAATTCTATACGCTATAGAATACAAATTTTGTAATTTTTCACGCAATAGTCAGGATCCATTTGACCCGTTAAATATTGACCGATCTTTATCAAAACAGGCATGCTTATTCTTTGGCTCGATTCCCTGCTCCATGTAAAAATTCGCGATGTTTGGGTTGCACAAAGCTATAATACCCTGGCAACTCCTATTTGGGACATTAATAAAATATTTGTGAAGATCCACGCCCTGGTTTGAAAAATATCAAATAATGGTTCCAACTCAGTTGGTATATTGGTGAATAACTTTAAATGCATATACGTCAAAATTTTCGATTCCGGATTGGTTTTCTGGACCCTGACAACTCCTATTTGGGACCTTTAAAAAATATTTGTGAAGATCCATGCCTTGGTTTGAAAAAATATCAAATAATGGTTCCAACTCAGTTGGTATATTGGTGAATAACTTTAAATGCAAATACGTCAAAATATTCGATTCCGGATTGGGTTTCTAGACTGCTTGCTGGAGTACAAAATTATGGCGAACAATTCTGGAGAAACGAATGATTAACCAATTGAAACTTGTTGATTAATACGTTTTGAAATATTTCATTTGGATCTTAAGGTCCACATTTCAACGTGTTTGACCTTATAAAATCCTGTTTATGACCTTTAATGCCCCTCACTTCTTCTCTGAAGCAAATAAGCATGACATATGGCCCATATGTTCGGAATGCTAATAGCTTATTTGCGTGGGATGGTATTTTGCATAGCTCTGTGCTCTGCTGTCGGAAGGGTTTTGCATTCCATAGTCAACATTATCATTACTTAGATTGTTGGTAATATTTTTTATCGATTATCATCTGTGGACAAGGATAAAAACAGAAAGACAGAACCCCACAATTTCTTTCGCACGTCCTTGGTGGGACGAGGCGGGGGTAATAAACATCATCGTTAATCCCCATTGTTTGCTACAGAAGAAAAATAATAAAAAAATGGGGAGAAACGTAAAGAGAGAGATACACAAATAGTAACTTTTCATTTGGTTCCAATGTTAGTGTTTCTTCTGCTTTCTCCTTCTCTTGTTGCAGAGGCGAAATTCAAGACGCCTTAATTCTTGCCAGCCAGTGGCACACTGTCAGGGAATTCTCTATTATCAAGGAGGAGCCGAAGAGACGAAGTCAAGGACATTTCATACAATAGTTTTTGTATTATGATTTTTCGATGCAATTGTGCAAATAAAAAAATAATATTTTATTTATAACTTATTTTTAAGTTCAAGGGAATAGCTATTTTTATGGAAGCTAACTGACATTTGATTTATGGTACCCCCCCTAAGTGAAGAGAGATAGAAGAAGTGATTTGAATTTAATGAATAAATATTTCATGTTATTTGATAGAGACTTCTTATCAAATAATATAAAATAGGACTAGGAATCGCCATAGACTACAGACATTTAATTTTCAATAGACAATTAGGATGCCATTGTTTTTTACATTATCTTCCCGCTCGAAGGACCATGAACAAATGTAGTTCTTTATGAATTTCACCATCAAATTTCATCTTATATAGGCGGGGCATGACGTAAATCCGATGTTTTTAAGCACCTATCAAGCTTGGCATTCCATTCCATTCTCTACCTGATTGCTTAAGGTCATAAAGCTACTGTTTTAAACGTAGAACCTTACTAGAGACTTGTCATCCACGAACATTTCTGCCTGCTGATGCGTATAAATGTCTTCATGCAGATATCTTCATTTAAATATGAGCTAACCACGTATCATATTCAAATTACATAGCTTTCTTTCATTCGTTCGATTTTCCACAATTCATGGCTTCTTCGGATTGAATTGCTTCCTAGGCCCTCCTCTATTTCCTTATCGAATTATCCTTGGTCTTCTACAACTATTCTTTGCTCTGCTAACCGGAGAAAAGGTTTCTTTATAGTCGCATTTTCTCTCTCTTTAGGGTATCATATTCAAAATGCATTGCTTTCTTCCATTCGTGCGATTTTCCATCACAATTCATGCTTTCTTCGGGTATTTGAGGTGGTACAAATTCTACTTCAACAGATAAGCCAATCACCACCACATTAAACTGCTTCCAAGGCATTCCTCTATTTCCATATCGAATTATCCTTGGTCTTCTACAACCTCTGCTCTGGTAATCGGAGAAAATGTTTTATTATAGTTCACGCCGTATTTCTAACTGCAGCTCTTGTCTACCAGTCTGGCTTTATACCTTTCTATTGGTCCATCTGCACCATACACCAATTTACTGCGAATAGCTTCTTTTTCCAGTCGGTAAATCAAGGAATTACCATGTCTCATTTTTTTAGATTATCATATTCAAATTGCATTGCTTTCTTCCATTCGTACGAGTTCCACAATTCATGGCTTCTTCGGGAGTTTGAGGTGGTACAAATTCTACTTCATCGGATAAGCCACCTACCACCAAATTGAATTTCACATGCCTTCCTCTGTTTCCTTCTCGAATTATCATTGATCTTCCACGACCTATTATCGGCTCTGCTAACCGGAGAAAATGTTTATTTATAGTTCACGACGTATTACTGACTGCAGCTCTTGGCTACCAGTCTGGCTTTATACATTATCTATTGCCGATTGCTTTTTTCCAGTCGGTAAATGAACTAATGATCATGCCCCAATATTTTTCTTTAGATTATCATATTTAATTTGCATTGCTTTCTTCCATTCGTCCGATTTTCCACAATTCACCTTACTCTTCGGATGAGTAAGGTGGTACAAATTATACTTCAATAGATAAGCCTCATCTATTTCCTTCTCGTATTATCCCTGGTCTTACACGACATGTTCTCTGCTCTGATAACCAGAGAAATCTTGTCCCGTTTTCCTCGGCAATTTGCTGAATTGTTACTTCGTACTACTTCTCTACTACCAATATTCTCTTCGATGGTGTTGGAATCCTCTTCCTGATCTTCGTGAATTTCTTCTGAACCCGGGATTAGCTTCGGGCAAAACTAAACCTTGTCGGTTTTCCTTATCCAAAACACATACAATATGAATTCTTATCTTCGAATCTTGCCACGTTTTGGAAACTGCTGGAATTTTGAGGACAACTTTCATCAAAAATTACGTCGCGTCTCTCAATCAAAGTTTGAGTACTACGATGTGCTTTTACAACTAATGAATAGCCAATAATTATATATTGCTTCCCCTTGGGATCAAATTTCACTCCACGACCTTCATTCAAAGCTACAGCATATGGACCAAATACTTTGAGATGACTAACCTTTAGCTTTCTTCCATACCACACTTCATAAAGAGGTTTTCTCACATAGAACCTTTGATGAAGATCGATTCCTCAAATACACCGCAGTTAAAATAGCATCAGCCCACAGATTTTGAGTTAGATTTGCTTGGATCAACATAGAACGAGTCATCTCCACAATAGTAGTACGATTAGCTCTTTCGGTGTTTTCTCACATAGAACCTTCGATGGAGATCGATTCCGCAAATACACCGTAGTTAAAACAGGGGGTTTGACCCCATATTTTGAGAAAGATTTGCTTGGATCAACATAGAACGAACCATCTCCACAATAGTAGTACGATTAGCTCTTTCGGCTACTCCATTTTGTTATGCATGGATCAACATAGAACGAGTCATCTCCACAATAGTAGTACGATTAGCTCTTTTGGAGTTTTCTCACATAGAACCTTTGATGGAGATCGATTCCGCAAATACACCGCAGTTAAAAAAGGTTTTCTGTCCACAGATTTTGAGTTAGATTTGCATGGATCAACATAGAAGGAGCCATCTCCACAATAGTAGTACGATTAGTTCTTAGGCTACTCCATTTTCTTGTGGGGTGTAGAAACCGGAAGTTTAACTGTGAGTAATAGGCAGCATATTAAGAATTTATTGAAAAGCTATCGCCGAGAAATAATGACCCTCATATCGGCGACCTCTTATCGGTCGACATCGATTGCGTGATCCTTTCGAGATTCCATTCAAGAGCCATTCTGATTATACTACCATTGTTTCTGAAACATATGGCTAATCCTTTACCATTTTTCCTTTCCGCTCAGATTTTTGTTTAAATATTTCCCCAATTTAATTTTCATATTTTATTTGAAAATATGAAAAAAATTTCCCCATGCTATTCCATTCACCACAAAAAGGATACAAACGACAACATATTTTCATTTTTGTTTGTGTTTGTTATTGTGGTTATGGTTGGCTTTTCCAGTTCATGTTAATTTTCATTTTTTTTTTGTTCGCTTCGTCTTAATTGCCATCCATTAATCATGGTCGGCATGAAAACCACATTTTACATTGTTCTATATCCATAGTAGTTGTTGGCCAAAAGCCAAAAAGTCGGAAAAAAATCAACATATGAAGAAAGTAAGATGGTAATTTTTAACATGGCAGAATAAAAATAATTGTCCTCTTTCTTCCTGGACTTTACTACACACAAAGAACTAATGGCATGTATAAAAATTAGACGGAAATTAAATGAAAGCGGATCATTTTATTTAAAAAAAAAATATATAAATATTATTACATCAATCGATGAAGAATGTCAGAGGCATTGTACAAAATGCTATCGATTAATCGATTATCAAATAAACAGCTGATTACATGATCAGACAAAAGTCGATCTTCAAAACCCTAGCGTAAATACCAAAGCCAATTGACATAATTTCTTTCACTATTCTGGGAATTTTTGTTTTCATATGTCAGGATGAATTTTGGTTCAATCGGAGAGGAATGACCATGGGTGATCTCCATACACAAAATTCTTGCAACCATAATACAAAAAAAGGTAAATAGACAAAATTCTGAGACAAGACAAGCAGCTTGCTTCAGACCAAATAGAAGTTATGAGGATCAGGCCAAAACTCTACGAATCATTAAAGAAAAATCTACTATTCATCGACTTCAAGAAAGCTTTGGACACCATCAGATGGAGGAATGAATTATTTGCTAAATCCACGCCGAACAAATTATTTACTAAATCCACGCCGATCAAATTATTTACTAAATCCACGCCTGTGGTAGTGTTGAAAATTGTGATTGATTGCATCATTGGCAACACATATTTTAATTAGAGAACCCTACATTGATAAGTTACAATATAAGCATGGTTACTTGAATTAAAGATAATACTGGAAAGTAGTCGTTGAGATTGATCTAGGATAAGAAAGGCCTGGTCTGTGGTAGAACGCTGAAAAGATTATTTAATAAACCCACGCCTGTGGTAGACCCCAGACCAGGCATCGGAAAAATTATTTAATAAATCCACGTCTGTGGTAGGCTTCTTAAAACAAGCCAAACTGTTCGATGACATAGAGAAAACATGACCTAGTTAAATCTCCAGCCGTATTTGAAACATTGGACTTATCATCTATATGTGTGGAGGCCAGTCATATGAGGAATTTAGAAACAAGAAGTCCAAACTTCGTAAAGTGAAACATCGAATTCCCTTACTTATTTAACTGGCTTGTGACAGAACTTTCGATTCATAAGCCGAGCTTAAAAAAGATTTCAAGACGCGCGTCGTTCTTTTGCGCAGTTTTTCCAGTTTGAAAGATCATATTCGGCAATGTTGTCTTCCACTTGATCTTTCCATCTTATCCATTGCCTTCCCCTTCTGCGTAAACCATCAGCTAGTTCGATTTTATATGCCTTTTGGGCTGGGGCACCTTCATCCATTCTCACAACATGACCTAGCCATTGTAGTCGCTGCAGCTCAATAGTCTAACAATGGCGATGTCCCGGAAAAGCTGGAACAGCTCATGGTTCATTCGACGGCGATATACACCGTCAACGCAGATCGGCCCATAGATCTTTCGGAGAATTTTTCTCTCAAACACTCCAAGAGCTACCTCATCTGCTTGCGTAAGTACCCATGCCTCAGATCCATATAATAGCACGGGTAGTATCAGCGTCTTGTAGGGTGAGTTGGTGGTAAGGTGGCCTTGCTTGGATTGGCCAACACTATCCACCGAATTTCAAAACTGATGTCATTAGTTTTATTTATGGCGGTACCAAGGTATATAAAATCTTTGACTGCCTCGAAGCTGTAGTTCTCAAGTTCCACAGTTAGTCCGAGTCTACCGGACGTCTTGCGCGTTGATATCATCAGTTTAACCTCTACCTTTCTGAAATTCCACAACTACCAGACTCCATGCCGTCTGGGATGTATGCGAATGATTGTACGATAATGGTCGAGTCAGGTCCCATTATTGATGGCATTTGTGAGTGGTTAAACTTCGACATATCTGATCTTGTTAATTTCTTCCATCTGAGGAATATGAAAATATCCGCCACCAAATCAACAGCCACATTGTTCACCACGCATGGACAACTGCAAAAAATGGTGGATGAAGAACTAATTCCTACCACAAACTACACCAAGATAAGGGGGTTTTACGTTCGCTAGTAGTTTCAAGTCGCCTTAGCAAGTCACTGTTTTATGCGATAAACTGAGAAGCGGGTACAAGGTCCTAAATTCGCTAGTCTTCAGTTCCTTGGCCGACATAAATCGTTCACTCATTTTCCGAAGTCTATGGAGATTTTTTCTCAGCCTTTATATTTTGACATATTTGCATCTAAAATTAATAACAGAGTCCCTTCTTCGTTCGCCTATGACCTTCTCTAGAGTCCGGCCTGTGTTTAGCTTCTTTCACTTCATCTATAAAGACCTCGTTTCTGCCGTCTATAGAGACTCATTTTCGTAGTTTATGTTCCTGAGATCCGTTTTAGGTTCCCTATAGATTTGTGATAAATTTGGCAAATAAACTTTGTTGACCTCTTATAAAGCAATAGGCCGGTCAGTGGTAAGCTATGTGGAACCAGTGTTATTTGTGAATATAAATGATACGCAGTAGAAGAATATTTAGATCTGCTAGATTGCCGCTCTGAGAACTGCAACATGGTGTCTCCTCATGACTCCAATGAACCATTTTTATGAGGAGACGAAGATCATAGTCCCGGGAAGATGCAAAATCAAATCAACGGCAACTAATCGACTAAGATGGTGATAAGGTTTTGTTAAAGTTTTATGATCCCAAGAGGAGTAACATAAAGGACAGATTCCCAATTGCTCGATCTATTTGTCCGCAAAGGCCAATACATGAAAGATTTTTAAAATCAAAGCTGAAATAATCGTGTTCTAATTACTTCCGCCTTAATTTTGACCTATTTGCATTTAAAGTTATTTAAAAAGTTTGACATTCGCATTAAGGATACATATATAGACCCTATATTCCATTAACTCAAAGATCCGTCTCAGTAGGATACGAATCTTACGTACCTAAACCCTAAACTCCTCTTCCGAGACAAGGTTTCCTATGTTGAGATTTAGGCTATATTTGGCGAAAAATTCCTAGAATCTCTCAATGACTCTCCATCGTCCATAGAACCTTCTTTCCCATCATCCCTGAATCCTCCTCAGTCGCCTATATAAAGTATTTTATGTGTTACCAAGGTAATGTTCTTATAGAAAAATCAATAAAATCTCCTGCAGTGAATTCAAAATAGCACTTCGTGTGAAAGCTAATCCAAAACTCCGAAAAAGAAAGAAAAAATCACTTTATCCAATAATTAATGTAAAACTTGCATGTCAGAGGCATTGAGTCGCTTCGTAGGTTGATATTATACCTCTGAAAAGAAACAAAATCATTCAGCACATGCAAAAAAAACACAATATCGTATGTAGGTTTCACATGACACATCTCAAAGTACCCGTTCAGTGGCAAGTATTAATTAACGGCATGCGGTAAATGTACTTAGAAAAAAATCAGAGTCATTGTCGTCGTCATTGTGGTTAAAATATTTAAACAAATATTTTTTGAAGCAAAGAAACCAAATCCAGTTTTAAGCGTCATTGTGAAGAGCTAACGGGGAAATTATTGAAATACCACACTTCGTGAACGAAGTCGAATGCCCCTGAAGCTCATGAAAATATTATGCGGATACATGAGGGTATCAAAGCAGTCATAAGTCTTCAAAAAGACTCATTTTCTGAAGTAAATGGAAATTTTTTTCTTGGCAAAAATCTTCTGACATTTGCACTTAAAGTTAATTATGGGGACTCTGTTTTGGAAACTTTTTTCGAAGTCGCACAACCCTGAAGCTTTTAAAAGAAAACATGACGAAGTTATAAACCAGTCATAAGTCATTAAAAGAGGCACATTTTCCGAAGCTTGTGAAGATTTTCTTCTCAGCCTATATATTTTGACCTATTTGCATTTAAAGTTATTTATGGGGACTCTTTTTCGGGGACACATACCCCTGAAACCAGCGAAAATATGATATAGGTATACGAGGTTATAAAAAAGTCATAAGTCGATTCGTTCAAATAGACTCATTTTTCGAAGCCTATGGAGATTTTTTTCTTAGTCTATATATTTTGACAAATTGGCAGTTAAAGATAATTATGGAGGCATTTTTTGAGGTCGTTTACCCCTGAAACTCATGAAAACAATGATGCAGAGATACGAGATTATAAAAGTTTATAGGTCGATCAAATAGACTCATTTTCCGAAGCCTTTGCATATTTTTCTTATGCTATATCCTTTGACATATTTCCATTAAAAGTTAATGTTTGGGAGTCGCATACCGCTGAAGCTTATGAAAATATGATACAAGGATAGGAGTTTATCAAAAAATACATAATTCCTTCAATGAGACTCATTTTCCGAACCCTATGGAGATTTTGTTCTTAGCATATTATATCCTTTGACATATTTGCATTTAAAGTTAATTATGAGGATTCTATTTCGGAGTCGCATACCCCTAAAGCTCATGGAAATATGATGCAGAGACACTAGGTTATAGACAGGGCCTAAATCGTTCACAGAGACTCATTTTCCGACGTCTATGCAGATTTTTTTCATAGCCTATATCCTTTGACATATTTGCATTTAAAGTTAATTATACGGACTGCATTTCGAAGTCGCATACCCCTGAAGCTCATGGAAATATGATGCCGAGGTACTAGGTTATAGACAAGTTCTAAATCGTTCACAGAGACTCATTTTCCGAAGTCTATGGAGATTTTTGTGGTCCGTTTTTGGTCAAATATAAATTCGTAATAGATTTCATAATAAACAAGGCAAAATCGTTCAAAGAGACTAATTTTCCGAACCGTAAGAAGATTTTTTCTTAGCCTATTTCGTTTGACTTTTTCGGTCATCTATGAAGAAGTTCTCCCAGCCTTCTCTAGAGTCCGGCTTGTGTATAGTTGTCTATGAAAACTCCTTTCTCTTCATCTATAAAGACCTCGTTCCTAGGGTCTATAAAGACTCCTCTTTTCCGAAGTTTATGTTCCTGGAATATTTGTGGATTTCAAGTTTCTTATAGAGGCCTATATTCGGTCCCATATAGATTTGGTTATAAAAAAGTCATGAGACTCATTTTCCGAAGTCTATGGAGATTTTTTCTCAGCCTACATACATTTTGACATATTTGCATTTAAAGTTAATTATGGGGACACTTTTTCGGTCGTCTATGAAGAAGTTCTTCCGACCTTCTATAGAGTCCCGCCTGTGTATATTTGTCTATGAAAACTTCTTTCCCTTTCATCTATAAAGACTTCGTTACTGTTATCTATTGACTCCTTCCCGTAGTTTATGTTCCTGGGATATTTGTGGATTTCATGTTAACTATAGAGGCCCGTTATGGGTCATCTATAGACCCGTGATAGATTTGGTTATAAACAAGACATTAGTCGTTAAAAGAGACTCATTATCCGAAGCCTATGGAATTTTTTTTCTGAGCCTATATATTTTGACATATTTGCATTTAAAGTTAATTATGGAGACTCTTTTTCGACTGTCTATGGAGACGTTCTTCTGGCCTTCTGTAGAATACCCGTTCTGTGTAGAGTTGTCTATGAAAATTCTTTTGCCTTCGTTTATAAAGACTTCGTTCCTACCATCCTCATTTCCCAGGGTTATGTTCCTGGCATATTTGTGGATTTCAAGTGAATTATAGAGGCCCGTTTTCGGTCCGTGGTAGGTTTGGTCGGTCGTCTATATAGGCTTACTTTCAGTCTATCAAGGTACCTTATTAAATGACTATAGGAACGCATTTCCTGGCGTCTACAGATTCGCATTTTTAGTCCCCATAGACTCGTTTTTCAATCGTCTATAGAGTCACATTTTCAGTCGTCTATAGGGTCATATTTTTTATAGAGTCGCATTACTGATTTCTGACATCAGGGATCGAAATGTTCTCCTCTTACCACGTCGAATGCCTCAGAAACTATTCGCACTTTCCTATTTGGACCTCATCTAACCTCCTATTAATTTTTTTGAGTTTTTAGTTTTTAAAGAATACTTTTTTTTAACGAAGTTTGAATAGCTTCTGATAAGGTCAGTAGAGGTGATTTAATTGTATTGGAAGGCAAGCGGAGATTCGAATATCTTATAAGTTAGGTTAGACGAGGTCAGAATGACTTATTGGCGTTATAAAATGTCCGAAAAACTGCTGATGAACGCAGTTATGATCCGAAAAACATATTGAAAGGTTCTTAGAGGTTGTAATAGTTCATCAGGAGCTTAATATAGATTAATATAACTATTTAGTTGGCCCCTAAGGATTTGAACAGCATATGTAGGGGACTAATAGAGGTTCGAATAGTTTATACGGAGCTCAAAAGAGTCAAATGACATATAAAAAAAAATAGAACATGTTCTGATGAGCTCAATCAAGATTCTAGTTTATGAGAAGGACCTTAAAGGTCGTAATAATGTAACAGGAAGTAACTACAGATTTTAATAGACTTCTATTTGGTCAATACAGTTCCAAATATCATATGTGTTGGTCAGTGGGGGCCTAAACACTTTATTTGGAGTTCCTTAGGAGGTTGGAAGAGGCCCGAACATTATCAGATCAGTTAAGATGTATATAAATTATGGAGAGGTTATTAGAGGAGCTAATAAGGTATCATGAGGTCAGTAGAGATTCTGAAGAGGTCCGTGATGATCTATGTAAAAGGAATAGCTTATGGGAAGGTTGTTAGAGTTCGTAATAATTTATCACGAAGTCACAATAAGTTTTTATTCGGTCAGTAAAGGTTCACAAAGCTTATTAGGAGCTCGGTAGAGGTCCGAACTTGTTCTTATCTGATCAGTCAGGATGCGTATAACTTATGGATGAGATCGTAGAGCTCCTAATAAAGTATCATGAGGTCAGTAGAGGTTCTGTAGAGGTCTTTAGAGGTCTTAATAATTTATCAAGAGGTCTACATAGTTTTTAAGGAGGTTAGGAGAAATTCGAACAGTTAATGATCAGCTCAGAGAGGATGCATATAACTTATGTAGAAGGTGTTGATGAATTCAGTCAAGATTCGGATAACTCATGGGAAGGTTATTAAATTTTGTAATAATGCTTCAGAAGATAAAAAAAAGGTTTGAGTAGCCCTTTAGATGATCAGTATAGGTCCCATATAAAAAGGTAGTTGAGTTGGAGGTCCGATATGTTCCGAAAATGTAGAGGTCCGAACATATTATTATAAGCCTAGATAAAATGCGTATAACTTATGAAGAGGTTCTTAGAGGTCGTAATAAGGTATTACGAGGTCAATAGAGGTTGTGAAGAAGTCCGCAGACGTCCTGATAGTGCACCAGCAGGTCCACAAAGTTTATTAGGAGGTTGAAAGAGGTCCGAACATGTTATTATCAGCTCAATTTACAAGCGTTTAAGTTATGGAAAGGTTCTTAGTGGACCTAAGAAGGAATCGGGATATCAGTAGAGGTTCTAAAGAGATCAGCAGGCTAAAAGAAGTTCCATTGTATAATTTGGAGGTCAAGTGAGGCTTCAAGATAGTTTATGAGTTGGTCAGAATACATATTAGAATATTATAAAAGGTTCGAAAAAATGATGGTGATCTAAGTAAAAGGAATAGCTAATGGAAAGGTTCTTAGAGGTCGTAAAAATTAATCAGGGAGTCACAATATGTTTGAATAACATATGTATAGCTTATGGAGAGAATTTGGACAGTAGAGGTGCGAAAATATAATAAGGAATTCCTTAGGGTATAAAGAGATCTACATAGTTTTTTAGGAGCGTAAGAGAGGTCCAAACATGAAACGTCATTAGGTTTGTGGAGGGACTAAAGAGTTAAATAGGTTGGAAGAGGTTCGAGTGAGGTTCTGAAGAGCTCATTAGGTTAAAAAAGGTTTAAGTGTCGAATTGAGAAACCCTTCCGTTCGCTTATAGAATCGCCTATTTAATTAATTTCAGTAGTCCGTAGTGACGTCTTTCCGGTCGTTTATAAAATCGCATTTTCCATCTTCAGTAGGGAATTGATTTCAGTCTCATTGTACCGAAATTCACCGAAATGACCTTTTTTCTTTATTCCGAAATACGCAATAACCCAAAAACACTTAAACAATTTCAGGTGTGATGAGAGTGGAAATTTTTGTTTTCGTTTAACAATAAAACACATTTACCGAAAATTTCCGAATATAGCAAAAAATAAAAAAAAATGAGTCAACTTGACAATGCTTTCATGTTTGTTCAATACTTTTTTCGGGTTAGATATTTTTTGTTGAGAGTTCTTGTGTTTGTGTGCCATTTATTTCAATTCTATTTATTAAAATATATGTATATGAATATGTTATTTCGGATCTGCTCTTCAAATATTCTCTTCTATATATGTATGTACGTACATATTTATGTTTGCCAAAAAATAAATTGTTTAATATCGTAAAATAGAAATTGTTTTGGCCTTGAACTTTCGGTTCGTTACGTTACTGAAAACACACACACACACACAGATTTGGTAGGAGGATGGGAGGGAAGGGGCGGAACGGAGGTATAAACAAACAACAAACATTTTTTTTGTTTGCAGTAAATAATTGAAATTTATGTGTGCCGAAAAAAAAGCTACAAAATATGCTGATCGGAATATTTTTTGCAAGGGTCATGAGAGCCATAGAAGTGGAGATTTTGTAAACAATATTTTTCATATACTCTACTGCATCTATCACAAAAACTACTCCCGACACATCTCAGAAGCTATTCAAACCTATAGTATCTTTCCAATAAAGACATTGAAAAATTTCCGAACATGTTATAAGCAACTTCGATAAGATTCGTATAACTTATGTAGCGTTTCAAAGTTGTCCTAATAATGTATCATGAGGTTAGTAGAGGTACCATGGAGCTCAGTAGAGGTCCGAATAGCATATGAGATGGTTAGTAGAGCTCCAGAAAAGACTACTATTCGCTCCTTATGTGGTTGAAAGAGGTCCGAACTGTGATAAGCAGTTTTGTTATGATTCGTATAAGTTATGTAGAGGTTCAAAGAGGTCCTGATAAAGTATCATGAGCTTAGTAGTAGTTCCAAGAAGCTTAGTAGAGGTCCGAATAGCATATGAGGTGGTCAGTAGAGGTCCTAACAGGTTACTATAAGGTCCTTATGAGGTTGAAAGAGGTCCGAACTGTTATTAGCAGTTTCGTTATGATTCGTATAACTTATGTAGAGGTTCATAGAGGTCCTAACAATGTATCATGAGGTTAGTAGAAGTATCATGGAGCTCAGCAGAGGTCCGAATAGCATATGAGGTTGTCAGTAGAGATCCAGAAAATACTACTATTCGCTCCATATATGGTTGAAAGAGGTCCGAACTGTTATTAGCAGTTTCGTTATGATTCGTATAACTTATGTAGAGGTTCATAGAGGTCCTAACAATGTATCATGAGGTTAGTAGAGGTACCATGGAGCTCAGTAGAGGTCCGAATAGCATATGAGGTTGTCAGTAGAGATCCAAACAGATTACTATGAGCTCCCTATGAGCTTGTAAGAGGTCCGAACTGTTATTAGCAGTTTCGTTATGATTCGTATAACTTATGTAGAGGTTCATAGAGGTCCGAACATGTTATAAGCAACTTCGTTAGGATTCGTATAGCTCATAGAGATCTTAATAATGTATCATGAGCTTAGTTGGAGTTCCATGAAGCTTAGTAGAGGTCCGAATAGCATATGAGGTGGTCAGTAGAGGTCCTAACAGCTCCTTATGAGGTTGACAGAGGCCCGAACTGTTATTAGCAGTTTCGTTATGATTCGTATAACTTATGTAGAGGTTCATAGAGGTCCTAATAATGTATCCTGAGGTTAGTAGGGGCACCATGGAGCTCAGCAGAGGTCCGAATAGCATATGAGGTTGTCAGTAGAGGTCCAAACAGATTACTATGAGCTCCCTATGTGGTTGAAAGAGGTCCGAACATGTTATAAGCAACTTCGTTAGGATTCGTATAGCTCATAGAGGTACTAATAATGTATCATGAGGTTAGTAGATGTACCATGGAGCTCAGTAGAGGTCCGAATAGCATATGAAGTGGTCAGAAGAGGTCCAAACAGGTTACTCTGACCTCCCTATGAGGTTGAAAGAGGTCCGAACATGCTTTAAGCAACTTCGTTAAGATTTGTATAGCTTATGTCGATGTTCATAGAGGTCCTACTAAGGTATCATAAGGTTAGTCGAGATACCATAGAGCTCAGTAGAGGTCGGAATAGCATATGAGGTGGTCGACAGAGGTCCAAACAGGTTACTATGAGCTCCTTATGAGGTTAGAAGAGGTCCAAACATGTTATAAGCAGCTTCGTTAAGATTCATATAACTTATGTAGAGGTTTATAGAGGTCCTAATAATGTATCATGAGGTTAGTAGATGTACCATGGAGCTCAGTAGAGGTCCGAATAGCATATGAGGTGTTCAGTAGAGGTCCGAACAGGTTATATGATGTTGACAGATGTCTGAATATGTTATAAGCAACCTTGTTAAGATTCGTATAACTTATTTAGAGGTCCTTATGAAGTATCATTAGGTCAGTAGAGGTTCAAAGAAACTCAGTAGAGGTTCCATGGAGCTTAGTAGAGGTTCGAAGGGGTTCAAGTCTATTATTTGGGGCTCTAGCAAAATTCATGATATTTTTGTTTTCAGATCCATCCACCTCCATAAAACCACAAACATCTATTCGCTTGTTTCTTGTCTATAATTTTTTATTTACAAACACTCTCGATTCGATTCATTATCAGACCTTGAAATAGAATGTTTGTAATGATTAAAAATACATACACCCATACGTGCAGAAGCTCAGAAGTATGTGTGTGTCGGTGTGTGTAATAAGTATGTGATGATTTATATGATTTATTATCACTATTTCTAGTTCTAGTCGGCAGTCCGTTCATTGACGCGTATTTTCCATCCATCCATCCGACAGACGCCCCAATGTATTCTGACAACCGCTTGAGTTCTATGAGTGCGGTTTTTTTCTTGCTGATTATCAATAATTTTATTATTTATCTTTTATGGCTACGCTAATTGACCGGCGGCGGTGGGGTAACAAATTTGAATTATTGTTTTCATAAACTTCGTATCGAAAGTTATTTATTGTTTGTTATCTATCCGAAAAAATAGATAGAAATTGCCAAAAAAAAAAATGGCAAAAACAAATTGTGGAGATTTATGGTCAACGAACGGAAGAACTAAATAAAGTTCGGATTTATATATTGGGAGGTTAGAAGAGGTCCTAATCTTGTACTAGGGGGTCACTTAAAGTTCGAATAGTTGCTGATAAGACCCAAAACTTTATTAGGAGGCCCTAAAAAGGTTCAAAGAGGTCCTAATAGGTTATAAGGAGGTGCGAAGAGGTCCTAATATGTTAGCACGAAGTTGAGGAGGAGGCTCCTAGAGCCTAGTAGAAGTCCGAATAGGCGCTTAAGAGCTTAGTGATGCTTCTAAAAGCCTATGCGGAGGTCCTAACAATATATGAGGAGGTCAGTATAGGTTTGTATGAATTCTGAGGAAGTCATTGGAGTTCCGAATAGCATCTGACCTAGTCAGTACAGATCCATACATGTTGTTAGGAGTCTCATAGAGACTAGTAGAGGTCAGAATAGGCGCTGAAGAGCTAAGTGAAGCTTCTAATAGCCTATGCGGAGGTCCTAACAATACATCAACAGGTCAGTATAGGTTTGTATAGCTCATGAGGATGTCATAATAGATCAGAATAGCTCATGAGCTAGTCAGTAGAGGTCGAAAAATGTTGTTGGGAGGCTCATAGAGCCTAGTAGAAGTCAGAATAGGCGCTGAAGGGCTAAGTGAAGCTTATAATAACCTATGCGGAGGTCATAACAATATATCAGGAGGTCAGTATAGGTTTGTATAGCTCATAAGGAGGTGATAACAGGTCAGAACAGTTTATGAACTATTCAGTTGAGGTCCAAAAATATTGTTAGGAGACTCATAGAGCCTAGTATTGGTCTGAATATAGGTTGTAGAACTAAGTGGAGGTTCTAATAGCTTGTTTAGAGGTTCTAATAATGTATTAGGGTCAGAAAAGCTTATAATCAAGTCAGTATAGGATGTATCATGGGGTCAGTATAGGGTTGTATAAATTCCGAGGAGGTCATTAGAGGTCGTAATAGCATATGATCTACTCAGTTGAAGCCCAAAAATTTGTTGGGAGATCCTTAAATCCCAGTAGAGGTCAGAATAGTTGCTGAAGAACTAAGTGGAGCTTCTAATAGCCTACGAAGAGGCATTAACAATATATCAGGAGGTCACTACGATTGTATATAGCTTCTGAGGAGATCATTATAGGTCAGAATTGTATATTGCATAGAGGTAAAAGTTCAAAAAAAGTTTTTTAGAATTTCCTTAGAACCTTGTAGAGGTCAGAATAGTTGCTGAAGAGCTAAGTGAAGCTTCGAATAGCTTATGAAGTGGCCTTAACAATATATCAGGAGGTCAGTATAGCCTTGTATAGCTTTTGAGAAGGTCATTAGAGGTCCGTATAGGTTATGGGCTAGTCAGTAGAGTTCCAAAATGTTTGTTCGGAGGTCCTTAGATCGCAGTAAAGGTCCGAATATTTGTTGAAGATCTTAGTGAAAGTTTTAATAGCTTATGCAAAGGTCCTGATAATATATAGAGGTCAGAATAGGTTTATAATCAAGTCGGACAGCTTATTATCTAGGAGGTCAAAAGAATTGTTAGGAGATCTTTATAATAGAGTATAGCTTATGGAGAGATCCTAACAATTTAATAGGAGGTCACTACAGGCTTGTACAACTTTTGAGGAGGCCATTAGAGGTCCGTATAGGTTACGGGCTAATCAGTAGAGGTCCAAAAAAGTAGTTCGGAAGTCCTAAATATATCAGGAGGTCACTACAGGTTTGTATAGCTTCGGAGATGGTAATTAGATGCCCGTATAGGTTATAAGCTAGTCAGTAGAGGTCCAAAATGTTTGTTCGGAGGTCCTTAGATCACAGTAGATGTGCGAATATTTGTTGAAGATTTTAATTAAGGTACGTATAGCTTATGAAGAGGTCCTGATAACATATCAAGAGGTCACTATAGGTTTGTAAAGCTACTGGGGATGTCCGGACAGCTTATTATCTAGTCCGTAGGTGCCTAAAAGGTTTCTTAGAGCCTAGTAGAGGTCAGCATAGTTTCGGAAGAGTTATGTGGAGCTCCTAATAGCTTATGGAGAAATCCTAAGAATTTAACCGGAGGTCACCACAGGTTTGTACAACTTCTGAGTATGTCATTAGAGGTTCGTATAGGTTACGGGCTAGTCAGTAGATGTCCAAAAAAGTAGTTCGGAGGTCCTTAGATCACAGTAGAGGTCCGAATATTTGATTAATATCTAAGTGAAGGTCCGAATAGCTTATGAGGATGCCCTGATAATATATCAAGAGGTCACTATAGGTTTGTAAAGCTTCTGAGGATGTCCGGACAGATTATTATCTAGTCCGTAGGAGTCCAAAAAGAACTAAGTGGAGCTTCTACAAGCATATGAGGTACGAAAAGCATATTGTATGGAGGTAGAGGTTCAAAAAAAGTTTGTTAGAAGTTCTTTAGAACCTTGTTAAGGTCAGAATAGTTGCTGAAGAGCTGAGTGAAGGTTCTAATAGCTTATGAAGAAGTCCTAAAAATATATCAGGAGGTCACTACAGGTTTGTATAGCTTCGGAGAAGGTCATTAGATGTCCGTATAGGTTATAAGCTAGTCAGTAGAGGTCCAAAATATTTGTTCGGAGGTCCTTAGATCACAATAGATGTGCGAATATTTGTTGAAGATCTAACTGAAGGTTTTAATAACATATGAAGAGGTCCTGATAATATATCAAGAGGTTACTATTGGTTTGAAAAGTTTCTGAGGATGTCCGGACACCTAATTATCTAGTCCGTAGGGGTCCAAACAGGTTCTTTGATCCTGGTAGAGGTCGGAATAGTTGCTGAAGAGCCAAGTGGAGATTCCAATAGCTTATGGAGAGATCCCAACAATTTAACAGGAGGTCACTACAGGTTTGTACGACTTCTGAGGAGGTCATTAGAGGTCCGTATGGGTTCGTATAGGTTAAGGGCTAGTCAGTAGAGGTCCAAAAAAGTAGTTCGAAGGTCCTTAGATCACAGCAGAGGTCCGAATATTTGTTTAATATCTAAGTGAAGGTCCGAATAGCTTATGAGGATGTCCTGATAATATATCAAGAGGTCACTATAGGTCTGTAAAGCTTCTTAGGATGTCCGGAAGGCCTATTATCTAGTCCGTAGAGGTCAAAAAAGATTCTTAGAGCCTAGTAGAGGTCAGAATATAAGCTAAAGAGCTAAGTGGAGCTTCGAATAGCCTATACGAAGGTCCGAACAATTTAACAGGAGGTCACTACAGGTTTGTACAACATCTGAGGAGGTCATAAGAGGTCCGTATAGGTTACGGGCTGGTCAGTAAAGGTCCCAAAAAGTAGTTCGGAGGTCCTTAGATCCCGGTAGAGATCAGTTGAGGATTTGTGTGAAGGTTCTAGTTTCGAAAATTGCACATAATCCCCACGTGAATCCAATCTTGTCCACCTCCCCTCGGGAATAACAATATGAAGGTGGCTTCATACATTGCATGACAAAAAGAAAACAATTGCTGTTCTCACTCTTTATGTTATGGGGAATACACACCTCATTCGGAAATAGTCTATATTGGCTATTGTGTTGTAGTTGTTGTCGCTGCCGTTTCATCATCTTTATATAAGCTTTTTTGTCAGATCTGGCTGATAACACGTTTAGCTGATCGGTGCTAAATAGCGGGTACCGTGTGTGTTTTTGTTGTTGTTGTTTTTATAAAAATAAATTCTTTATAGATTTCAAATTCAATTACGAATTAAGTGAATGTTTTATTTTCCCACTACAACAAATTGTGACGATTTTGAAAATAGCAACAACAACAACAATGAGAAATATAAAAATACAACAAAATTACAAACCAAATGTTTTATTTTTTTCTCAAACAGATGACACGACGATCAATATAGCAATGATTCGAATTGCAAAAGAAATTGTGGGCGGATTTTGATCGAAATAGGGTAGGGAGTAAACATTAATTGAGGTTCAAAAATGTATTAAGAAGCTTTTAGGAGGTTAGAAGAGGTCGGAAAATCTTAAGAGAATCTAAATAAACATTCGAATGGGTGATGGAGAATTCCAAATAACTTACAAGGAGGTCAGAATAGAAAGTTACCGGAGGTCCGAGCAGGTTATCATGAGCTTAGTAGAGGTCCAAATGACTTATAAGGGTATGAAGAGTTCAGCAGAGGTGTGAATAGCTTATGAGAAGAAGATCGAACTAGTTGTTCGAAAAACTGCCAAAGAACTCATTCGAGCATCGAATGGCATATGAGGTGCTCATTAATGGTCCATATGTATATGTATATTAGGATTCTTGAAATTACAACATAGCATGGCTCTGAAGTGGCTTCACAAAATATCCTCCCCCCCCCCTTTCTTAATACTGCGTACGCCACTGCCTCTTGAAGAACATTGTATTATTTCTTCGTATTAAATTTGTAAACTTTTTAATGCATTTAGCCTTTGTAGTCAATTCGTTGTGGGATACGATAATCTGAGTAGAGGAGGTGTGAGGGAGAGGGGAGGATAAAAATGTTCCGCAGTGCTCATATTAAAATATATTATAATACAAATAAATTAATTTAAAATGAGAATTGCAAATGGAAAATAAAGACCACAACAGCAACAATACAATGTGTTGAATGGCTTTGTTCGGTGCAATGAAACCTGAGGATATAAATGTTTGGGTGAGTTCGAATACGGAAACCGGTTGCAGATTGTAGTTTTTTGTGGAGATTACATTTTTATAAGAGGTTGAATAGTATATTTGAAGGTTAGTAGAGCTCCAATTAGATTATGAGGAAGTCATTAGAGGTTTAAATAATATACTGTGAGGGTGCAAGAGGTCCGAACAGGTCTGAGAATCTCAGTTATGATCCGAATATCTTATGTGGAGGTTTTAGAAGGTTAGTAGATGTTCGAATAGTTCATGACGAAGTCAGTAGAGGCATTTTAGGAGATTACACGAGGTCCGAACAGGTTATGAGAAGCTCAGTTATGATTGGAACATCTTATGGAAAGGTTGTGAGAGGGTCAGTAGAGATTTAAATAATAGTCTAGGATGGTGGAAGAGGTCCTAACAGGTTACGAGGAGTTCACTTATTATTCGAATATCTTATGGAGAGTTTTCAGAAGTTTAGAAGAGGTCCGATTAGGTTATGGGGAAGTCAGCAGAGGCAGTTTGGAAGGTTCGACCAGGTCCGAAACGGTTATGAGGAGCTCAGTTATGATTCGAACATCTTATGGAAATGTCACTAGAGGTGGGGAGGTCAGTATAGGTCCGAATAGCTTATTATTTGATTAGTAGGGGTTTAAAATTGATCTTAGAGGTCACTATAGGTGTGAATGGCCCCTGTGGACCTCAGTACATATCCATGCAGTTTATTGGTTGGTCCGATTAGGTTATGAGGAGGTCAATGGAGCTTTTAATGACAAACTAGGAGTATAGAAAAGGTCGGCACAGGTTATGAGGAGCTCAGTAATGATTCGAATATCGTATAGAAAATCCTAATAAGGCATCTGGAGGTCTCTAAAGGCTAAAATAAGTTCTGGGAATTTCAGTAGAGGTCCGAATAGCTTATGGAGAGGTTGCTACAATTCTTAATAGGGCATCGGGAGGTTACTATAGGTTAACACATGTTTGTGGGAGTTAATTTGAGGTAAATGTATGTTTGCAACAGCGAATTTTTTAATTTTGTACTACCGCCCCCACCCCACATTATATCCTGTGTGCGTTGCTGGGTTAACACATTTTTGTGGGAGTTAAGTTGAGGTCCTAATAATATGTGAATTGGTCAGTAGGAGCTTCAGTAGTATATTTTGAGGTTAATAGAGGTCCGATTGGGTCATGAGGAGGTCAATAGAGGTATAAATAACATACTATGAGGATAGAAGAGGTCCGAACAAGTTACCGG
Source organism: Musca vetustissima (assembly GCF_032173495.1). Taxonomy (NCBI): domain Eukaryota; kingdom Metazoa; phylum Arthropoda; class Insecta; order Diptera; family Muscidae; genus Musca; species Musca vetustissima. The sequence continues at coordinate 108,816 of NW_026877220.1, forward strand.
GAATTCAATTATGTTCCGAATATCTTATAGGGGGCTCATAGAAGTCCTAATAATGCATCAGGAGGTCTCTGTAGGTTGAAAGAACTTCTGGGAAGTTCAGTAGAGATCCGAATAAAATATGAGTTGGTCAGAAAAGGTTATGATTTTAAAAGGAGGTTTGACAGTATATATAGAGGCCTTTACGAGCTTCGGTAGTATATTTTGGGCTTAATAGAGGCCCTATTAAGTTTTGAGGATGTCAATAGAAGACTAAATAGCAGACTATGAGGGTTAAAAAGGGCCGAACAAGTGATCGGGGATTCAATTTTAATCCGAATATATTATTAGGAGGTTCTAAGAAGTCTTAATAAGGCATCAGGTGGTCTCGGTAGGTTGAAAGAACTTCTGAGAAGTTCAGTAGAGCTCCAAATAACATATGAGTTGGTCATAAGAGGTTAAGATTTTATTAGAAGGTTCGACAGTATATTTAGAGGTCAGTAGGAACTTCGGCAGAATATTTTGAAGATAAGAGGTCCGATTAGGCCATGAGGAGGTCAATATTGTGACTATGAGGGTAGAGGAGGGTCGAACAAGTTATCGGGAATTCAATTATGATCCGAATATCTTATCAGGAGGTTCTTAGAAGTCCGAATAAGGCATCAGGTGGTCACTATAGGTTGAAAGAACTTCTGGGAAGTTCAGTAGAACTCCGAATAACATATGAGTTGGTCAGAAGATTTTATTAGGAGGTTCGACAGTATATTTAGAGGTTAGGGCCGATTCGGTTATGAGGAGGCCAGTAGAGTTTTTAATAACAAACAAGAGGGTAGAAGAGGTTCACATAGGTTATGAGGAGTTCAGTTATGATTCGAATATCTTAGAAGTCCTAATATGGCATCAGGAGATCACTATAGGAGGTATTGGGAAGTTCAGTAGACATCCAAATTACATATGAATGACTTCTAAGGAGCTCAGTAGAGATCCGAATGGCTTATAAGAAGCTAATTTGAGGTACGACTAAGTTATCAGGAGTTCACTATAGGTTCGTCTCCCTTTTGAGGAGGTCAATATCGGTACTGAATATTAACAAAAATATCGTTAAGAGGTTAGAAGAGGTCAGAATAGTCAGAGTAAGACTTCAAATAACGTATGGAGAGGTCCTTACAGGTCCTAATAATCGATCAAAAGGTCACTATAGGTTCGAAAAGCTTCTGAGGAGTTCAGTAGAGATTCGGATGGTCACAATAGGTTATTCTCTCTTTTGAAGAGGTGAATATATGTACTAAATAGTTACAAAAATACCGTTAAGAGTTCGGAATAGAGGGTATGAGAGTTCCTAAGACCATATAATTTTAGCAATGATCACAATAGGTTATAAGAAAGTTAGCAGAGCTATACATAGCTCTTTTTTTTTTTTGAAAAGGAAATTTCCAAGTATGTTCGAAAGGAACTGCTAGCTGTTTGAATCACTAATGAAACTTCGAAGAGGGTATGGAGAACATATTGGGTGTCCTAAGCCATCGAAAGGTCCATAGAGATTTGTTGAGGTCTAATAAGGTAAGAGGAGCTAAATAGATGTGCGAATAACGTTCCGGTCCGTTCTAAAGAGGTCATTAGAGGTTCAGAATATATACAAAAACGTTATTTAGAGGTTAGAAGAGGTCATATTAGATTATGTACAGAATATAGGTTATGGAGAGGTATGTATAGGTCCAAAAAATATATCAGAAGGTCACTATAGGTTTCAATAACTTCTGAGGAGCAGAGATGACACAATGGCTTATCGAAATGTCATGAGAATTTTTTCAATAATATATTTTTCTATAATATGTGTATTTGTTCTCTCACCTCCATCTCCTCCTATCCCCAAGGAAATTTTCAGGCAATGCATTTAAATTTCATCGGAAATTCTTTAAGACATTTCCCTACCATCGATTTTTCTTCGTCTATTTCGATGTAACATTCTTATGGCCCCTTTTGGATTCTCAGCCTCCACTCCCATTGGGAGAGGACGGAGAACAATCTTGTGGTAGTATCCAACATGTAAGTAGGTCGATTGGTTGCTTTAAATCATAGTTAACAACAATAACAACCACCCGTCGAACAAGTATACACATCTATAACGTATGGATGTGCTGCTACGTATTACCCTCTACGGGAACACCCGACCAGAAATAAAACCCTAAAGTTGCGAAAAAAAGTAATTACTTGTAGACAAGCTGCAAGAAAAAAAAACAGGTTGTAAATGGGTTAAAATCTCACTCGAATGCAATTAATCCTCCCGACCAGTAAGTATGACAAATAGTCAAAGTCGGTGGCAACAAAAACCCTCTAATGCGGAAGAATAAATTTTGTTAGAGTTTCGTACGTACCTACCTAGTGTATGGTACGTGATGATGAAGCCATAGAGGTTATGAAGTAGTGGAATGGAAGATATTGAGAAGCCAATAAGTAAATCAACAAAAAATTACAAGATTTTTAGATGGAATTGGGAAAGGAAGGAGTTCGTATGGAGGTTCAAAATAGGTTAGGGAGACACATTAGAATCCTAAGTAACAAATTAGAGGTTCCAGTATTTAAAAATCCTACTCTTCGAAGAAATGAAATGATGTGCTATCTTCTGCGGATTTATTAAGAGGTCCGTATAGGTTATGAGTAACTCAGCAAAGATTTTAATAGCATGTAAAGAGGTCCTTAGAGGTCCTAATAATGTATCGGAATGCTAGTATTGGTTTCTATAGGTTCGGATGAGTTCAGTAGTGGTTCGAATAGCTTACGATTAGTCAATAGAGACCCAACAAAGGTATCCAGAAGACCTTAGGAGTTTAGAAGAGGTCGGAACATGTAAAAAGGAGCTCAGTAAACCCTTGAAGAGTTTATTGAAAAGTCCGAATAACATATAAAGAGGTCAGTATAGGTTAAAGTAACTTTTAAGATGTTCACCTCAGGTACGAACGGCTTAAGAGCAAGTGAGTATAGGTCCAAAAAGTTTACAAGAATGTCCTTAGTAGGTTACTAGAGGTTCGATTAGGTTAAGGGAAGCATAATAGAGGACCGAGTAACATATCCTGAGGTTAGTAGAGCTCGGAACATGCAATAGAGAGCTCAGTAAACACTTGGATAGTTTAGGGAAAAGTCCGAACAACATGTTAAGGATACAATCTGAATAGCATATTAAGAGGTCAGTATAGGTTTATGAAGGCTCACATAGATGATGAGGAGTTCAGTTATGATTCGAATATCTTAGAAGTCCTAATATGGCATCAGGAGATCACTATAGGAGGTATTGGGAAGATCAGTAGACATCCAAATTACATATGAATGACTTCTAAGGAGCTCAGTAGAGATTCGGATGGCTTATAAGAAGCTAACTATAGGTTATCACGAGGTCACAATAGGTTCTTCTCTCTTTTGAAGAGGTCAATATAGGTACTGAATAGTTACAAAAATATCGTTAAGAGTTCGGAATAGAGGGTATGAGAGTTCCTAAGACCATATAATTTTAGCAACGATCACAATAGGAAAGTTCCAAAGATGTTCGAAAGGAACTGCTAGCTGTTTGAATCACTAATGAAACTTCGAAGAGGGTATGGAGAACATATTGGGTGTCCTAAGCCATCGAAAGGTCCATAGGAGGTTTAGCACAGGCCCGTACGGCTTAAGAGCAAGTGAATATAGAGTTTAGAGTGAGTATTTGATTTTAGAGGTTCGAATAACGTATGAGGGTACTAGAGATCACATTAGGTAATGGTGAGATAAGCAGAGGTACTTTAGTTCAGTATTGTTTGAAATTGGTTATAACAAGTTGAGCAAGGATCCGATTAGTATAGTTCCAAAAAGTTATGGGTTAGTTTAGGAAATTGTCCGAATAAAGTTATAAGGTCACATTAGTTTATGAGGATGTCAACAGAGGTGCAACGAAGTTTGATAACAAGTTCATAGAGGGTATTATGAGAATAGTAGAGGTCACATTAGATTATGAGGAGGTCAGCAGAGGTACTTAGTTCAGTATTGATTGAAATAGGTTATTGAAAGATGAGCAAGGATCCAATTATAGTAAAATCAGGACAGTACAATTCCAAATATGTAACAAAGGTGTTTGGGGGGCTGTTCAGGTACGATTAGGTTATGAAGTGATCAGTACAGGTCCGAATAAAATATTGTGAGGTCAATAGAGGTCACATTAGTTTATGAGGAGGTGAGTAGATGCCACATTAGTTTATAAGGAGTTCAATAGAGGTCCAACGAAGTTTGATATGAAGTTCATTGAGCCCACTAGATATTTAAAGAGCTTATGAAGCTTCGAAGACGATATGGGTAGCATTTTGGGAGTTATCGAAAGGTCCATAGATGGTTTCTAGAGGTCCCATTAGGTTATGGGAGCCTAGTAGAGGTCCTAATAATGTATTATGAGGTTAGTAGAGGTCACATCAGGTTATTAGAAGGTCAGCAGAGGTTCTAGTTGAGCAAGAGAGGTCCAAAGAAAATGCAATGAGGTTTTTATGAGGTAATTAGAGGTGTTAATAAGGTATTAGGAGGTTACTATAGGTAGGAATAGCTTTTAAAAAACTCAATATAGGTTGGAATAGCTTTTGAGGAACTCAAAAGAGGTTCGAATAGCTTATGAGATGGAAATTAGAAATCAAAAAAGTGTACTTGAAGGTCCGAGCTACATGTGCAAAGGATACATGCAGTAAACCATCGGAGGTTAGGAAACGTCATAATAGCCTATGAAGAGGTATGTATAGCTTCGAATAGTTTAGAGATTCTTAGAAGTCCTTACAGGGCCTAATAATGTATTAGGATATCAACGTGGGTATGAACAGCTTCTGAGAATGTCAGTAGAGGCCCAAAAAGTATATGCACAGTCCTGAGAAGATTAGTGGAGGTCAGAATATATTATAAAGGCCAAAATAATGCATTAGGAGGTATCTATAGGTATGAATATCTCCTTAGGAAGTCAGTATGTATATGCGGAAGTCCTTAGGAGGTTAGGCAAGATCATAATATGTCATGAAGAGATAAATAAAGCTTCGAATGGCTTATGATGAAGTGCTTAGAGGTCCTAACAGGCCTTAATAATGCTTTAGGAGGTCACTATAGTTAGAAATAGCTTATAAGGGGGTCCAAAATGTACATGCGAAGAACTTAGGATGTTAGCAGAGGTCAGTAGAGTAGAATATGAAGAGATGAGTAAAGATTCGAATAACTTGCGGAGATGTTCATATTATTATCAGAAGGCCTTTATAGGTTTGAATAGCTTCAGAGGTCCAAAGAGCCGAAGAGATACTAAATATAGGCTCAAATAGGTTATGAGGAGCTGATCACAGGCCCAAATTACATATTAGAAATCTACTAAATCTTCTGGGTTTGCATCGATTCCGAAGAGGTCTATTGAGGTTCAAAAAGGTCAGAATAGCTTATAAAGAGATGAGTGAAGCTTCGAATAGGTTATGTGGAGGTACGTATAGGTTGTAATCTATCAGAAGGTCTCTATGTATTTGAATCGATTCCGAAGAGATCAATTGAGGTTCAAATGTTTACATAAAGGTATCTTAGGTGTTGTAGAAGAGGTTAAAACTGTTAAAGAGAGAGATTTATAAAGGTTCTAAGTATTTATCAGTCAGGTCAGTATAGGTTTGAAAATCATCGGAGAAGGTTTTTAGAGGTCCTATTAATTTATGCAGGGCTAAGTAGAGGTTCAATTATGTTATGAGGAGCTTAAAACAACCCAAAATTACTTATTAGGAATCTACTAAGTCCTCTAAAATACATATAGGTCCTTAGAGGTACTAATAATATATAAGGAGGTTACTATGGGTTTCCATCGATTCCAAAGAGGTATTTTGAGGTTCAACTGTGTACATAAGGTATATTGGGTGTTTTAGAAGAAGTCAGAACAGCTTACGAACAACCGAAAAAGATTCGGAAAGGTAGCGGAGTTACGTATAGGTCGTAATAGTATATCAGAAGGCTCTATGGATTTGCATCGATTCTGAAGAGTTCTGTTGAGGTTCAAAAAGTTTAAAAAATGTTCATAGGAGTTCGGAAGCTTATGAAAAGATGATTAAAGCTTCGAATAACTTATGAGAAGGTGGTTAGAGGTCCTTACAGGCCCTAATAATGTATTAGAAGATCACTATAGGTTTGCATCGATTTTCAAGAGGGTAACTGAGTTTCAAAAAGGATCTTAGCTGTATAGAAGAGGGATAAGGAGGTGCTTAGAGGTCCTAATAATCTACCAGAAGAATAGTTATGGGGAGGTCCTTAGAGTCCTAATAACCTATCAGAAGGACTCTAAGGGTATCCAACGATTCCGAAGAGGTCAACTGAGGTTAAAAATGTTTACAACATGATTCTTAGGTATATAGAAGTGGTCAGAATAGCTTGTGAATAACAGGGTAAAACTTCGAATAGCTTATAATCTGTCAGAAGGATTATAGAAGAGGTCAGAATAGTTATGGGGAGGTCCTTAGAAGGTCTCTATAGGTTTATATCTATTCCGACCATGTCAATTGAGGTTCAAAATCTATGTAACATGATGTTTAGGTGGTTAGAAGGGGCCAGAATAGCTTATGAACGACAGGGTAAAGCTTCGAATAACTTATGGGGAGGTTTATAGAGGTCCCAGCAGTTTATCAGGAGGTCACTAAGCTATCAGAAGGTCGTTATAGGTTTGAATAGCCTATGAGGAGGTTAGTAGGAGTTCGAAAAAGCTGATGAGTAGCTAAGTGGAGGTTCGACCAGGTGGAGATCCAACACAAATTAGCTTTAATGGTTTTTGAATGGACTCAAAAAACATTATATTAAAAATTCACTCTCCGCAAGGCCTATAAAAACTATTCTTTTAAAAATTCAACTCTGATGGCTCGGCTGACCCCCTAAAAAATGTATGTAAATCTCATTAGGAAAATTAAAAATTAAGTACAAATTGAAAAGTATTCAATTGCGAAGCTAAACATTAGTGGTTTTCTGTTTTCTTGTTCGGGTATCGAGAAACCCTCAACACACCAAACCAAAACTTCTCCTTGAATTTTAATTCTACTTAAGTTACAAATGTTGAAATAAGTAATTGTTTGTAGTCATATTCAATGACTGACTGTATGTCTACCTATCTGCCTCACTGACTGACTGCCAGCCTATCTCTCGCTATGCATTCATTTGTCTGACCGTCAATCGGGGTTCGTTGTAAATGCTTCGCATGACAACATTACAAATTCTTCCGCCATGCAATGCTGCTATGCAGTCGAATAACAACAATACGAAGCACTTAGGGGCCCATCAGAGCTACCACAAACTATTTGCTGCCCTACATTAACTTTTGGCCCCTCGCTCTCTCTCTCTCTCTCTTGCTTCTTCAAAACTCAATAACCAAAAAAAAACTTTTTGGAAATTCGTTTTTTTTTTTAATTTTTGTTTGTTTGAATTTCATTTTATTGTTGTTGTTAATGTTTATTGTTTTGCTCGCTATCGAAATGACATTCAAGTAACTGCACTGATGGTGGTGACAGAGCAAAAAATAAAATTCGTTAGGAGCAGCGATTTTTTTCATTTAACAATAAAAAACCAGTTTATGAGAAGAATATGTGGAGTAACAGCAGCAGCATTAACGTTGGCATTACATTTTATAAAAAAATGTCAATAAAACAATAATTTTTTGTTGTTTGTTTGAAATGGCATTAAAAACAAACTCACAGTTAGTGTCGGAGTGAAAAAAATCCGCTAAGGTTATGATATTTTCGGGTTGAAAATATAAATAAAAGAGTAATGATAAAAGGAACGATCTTTTAAATGACCTTTTATGAACCTCGGATGAATTTTTGGGGCTTCAAATGACATCCTCGCAAAAGTTAGGCAATCTCGTAACAAATATTTGACCTCTAAGAAGCGAAGAAGACCTCTGTATTTACTATTTGAGGCTCTAACGACCACTTCATAAAAATTCGTAGCTCTACTGACCTCCTAAGATAATAATCGGACCTTCTAAATCATATTCGGACCTCCGAATTTACTATTTGAACTCCATCCAAAACTATTCGGACCTCTAATAGGTTCGGCAGCCCTTCTTTATGATCGAATTTCTACAGAGATTCGAATATATAACATTATGAGCCCTAAGAAGCCCATTTTAACGTATTTGCATCTCCACTGACCTCCTAATATAAAATGCGGGCCTCAAAAGACCTCCAGATTTCCTATTTGAAACTCTAACAACAACTTAATAAATAATTCAAACCTCTAATAGACTCTTTGAAAAGTTCGAAGATTTCCGGATTTACAATTTGAAGCTGTAACAACCACTTCATATGAAATTTGAAGCTCTACTGACCTCCTAATATAATATTTGGATCTTCTAAATCATATTCGGCCCACCGAATTTACTATTCGAACTCCATCAAAAACTATTCAGACCTCTAATAGGTTCCGCATAAATTATTCCTACATTTAAAGTCCTTCTAAATAATCGAACCCCTACTGTCATTCGAATATGTAACATTCTGAACCCTAAGAAGCCCATTATAAGGTATTCGCAGCTCTCCCCGGACCTCTACCGGTATTTCCATACACAATTCAGACCTCTACCGACCACTCCATATACCATTAGGACCTCTACCGACCTCTCCATATACAAATCGTACCTCTATCGACCTCTCCGAATACAATTCGGAACTCTACCCACCTTTCCATATCGTTAGCTAAAATGCAAAAAGGCTTAACTAAAAAAAATTGAAAATTGACTTTTTGAATGAATATCGTTAGCTAAAATCTCCATATCGTTAGCTAAAATGCAAAAAGGCGTAACTAACAAAAAACTAAAAATTGATTTTTGAATGAATATTGTGAATGTCAATAAACTACATGTGTTGACAAAGTCAATTTCAATTTTTTGTTTGTTACACCTTTTTGCATTTTAGCTAACAATTCAGACCTCTACCGACTTCTCCATATACAATTCAGACCTCTACAGACTTGTGCAAATACAACTCGGACCTCTACCGGCCTCTCCGTATACAATTCCGACCTCTGCATATACAATTCAAACCTCGACCCACCTCTGAATATACAATTCTGACATCTACCGACCTTTCCATATACAATTCATACCTCTACCAACCTCTCCAAATAAAATTTAGACCTCTACCAACCTCTCCAAATACAATTCGGAACTCTATCGACCTCTCCATACACCTTTCGGATCTCTACCGACCTCTACATATACAAATCATACCTCTATCGACCTCTCCATATGCAATTCTATCGACCTCTCCATATGCAATACGAACCTCTACCGATCTCTCCATATACAATTCGGACTTTCGGACCACTACCGACCTATCCATACACAATTCTGACGTCTACCGGCCTCTCCATATACATTTGAGAACTCTCCATATACAGTTCGGACCTCTATCTACCTCTCCATATGCAATTCCGACCTCTACCGTCCTATCCATACACAATTCGGACCTCTACCGACATCTTCATATACAATTCGGACCTCTATCGACCTCTCCATATACAATTCGAAACTCTACTGACTTCTCCATATGCAATTCGGACCTCTACCGACCTCTCCATGTAGAATTGAGACCTCTCCATATACAATTCGGACATATACCGACCTTTCCATATACAATTCGGACTTCTAGCGACCTCTCCATACACAATTCGGACTACTATTGACCTGTTCATATACAATTGAAACCTCTCCATACACAATTCGGACCTCTAACGACATCTTCATATACAATTCGGACCTCTAAGACCTCCAAAAATTAATTTAAAAAACCACGCCTTTGTTAAGGTGTCCAAAAATCAATTGAAAAAATCCACTCCTTGTTTGAGGTGTCCAAAAAATATTTTTTAAAAAAAATCTATTCTTAAAAAAATGATTGATTCTCAAAACTCACCTTCATAACCAATTCGAATGGGTATTTATATACCCTGACGGGTGATTGATATTTCTGCACCATCTTGCCGGGGGAATGTAAATCACAAAATATGGGGAATGTTCTGTCTGGTCAGCCGCAACACTTGTTACAAAATTTTCAATTGAATATCACTTTTTTGTAAATTCCTTCAATTCGTTGTGAGGGTGAAATTCGTAGTTGCGCCTTATTTGGTTTGGCTGTGTGGGTGTGTGTTGGGTTAGTTGGAAACTCAAAATTCCTTTAGAACGCAATCAATAAATCGAATCCTTGTTTTTGTTGTTGTTTTTACACTGGCAGACACTGAGGCACTGTGACAGGCATCAGGCACCAAATACCACAACGACGATACAGTCAAAGGACGTGCTGGCCACTTAAACAGGCATTAACACATACACATACGCACGAATCTACGGGGAACAACTACAAACTGTGTTTTTTTCTTCAAGAATTCTCACATAGGCAAGACCACTCACGCACGCTATGAAGGATTCTTTTTTCTGTGTATGGTTATTTTGTTTGGTTTTGCTTAAGCCTGCCTGCCTGGCTAATGGTGTCTGTGTGTAGTTATGTTTTGCTGCGACTTGTCAGTTTTTGTTGTTGTGGTGGTGGTGGTGTTGTTGTTATTATTCTTTTACTACTATTGCGGCTGCTTCTTCTTCTCTTCCTCTTGTGCTAATGCTACCTTTATTACTCAGATACTTTTTTATATACACTTTCTTTTTTTCTATCTACTTCTTCGTCGTCTTCTTTTTTCGCTCTATTACTTTGACTTCTATTTGTTTTATTACGTTTCACGGAATTTGTTAATATTTAAATTATTATTTTATTTCATGGTATTTTTAGCCCTTTTCACTCTTCACTTTATATTTTTGGCTCTCCTCTCCTCACACAGTAGAAGCCCAAGTGACAGCTAAAAATCACTTTTTTCTGCCTCTTAGTTGTTATTTTTTTATCTAACTTTTTTATTTATTATTGTTGCCCATTATTATCATCATTAATTTTTTGGCTTTTCTTTCACTTAGATAATCACAAAAAATATATTATTTTTAATTTATTTATTTAAACAATATCCCGTTTGATGCTTTCTGCTATCTTCTTCTTCTTGCTCTGACTGACTGACAATTCGAGGAAATACAAAAAAATCCACCGCTAAATTTTTCCGCGCACTTTGTGTGTGTCTACCAACGAGAGCAAAATATAACTGTGCTCTATCTTGTTTGTTTGCTGGCTGCAGCCTGCAGGCTCAAACAAACAAGCATATGCTCTCATGAGAGTACGTTCAGTGTTGAGTACATGTGTATTGGCAGAGAGCGACAGTGAACGAGTTGTGTTGTGGGTTGTTGACGGTATTCTATATACCCAGTTGGAAAAATTGTCGTACATATGATAGAGAAATGGAAATAGTTTTCCAAATGTCGTAAAGGTCAAAAACTTGTATAATATGTATAAAATCTGGTAAAATTTAAAAAATTATATTTTTCTTCTCTACAATAATGTATTTTAGGTAAATGTTGAGATTTTTTACAAAATTTAGCGTATGTCGTAAATGTCAAAAAAACTGTAAAAAATTTATAAAAACTGTTCAAAAACAAAATTAATGTTTTTGGATGTCACTAAGAGTGTATACGAAAATTATTTTCGATTTTTGACATAATTTTCCAAATATCGTAAATGCCAAAAACTTGTAAAATATGTATAAAAGCTGGTAAAAATTAAAAATTATATTTTTCATCTCCACAAAAATGTATTTTAGGTAAATTTTGATATTTTTGACAAAATTTAGCGTATGTCGTATATGTCAAAAACCTGTAGAAAATGTATAAAAACTGTTCAAAAATTACAAAAGTCAAAGTCACTACGAGTGTATACGAAAATTATTTTCGATTTTTGACATAATTTTTCCAAATGTTGTAAATGTCAAAAACTTGTATAATATGTATAAAAGCTGGTAAAAATTAAATTTTTCATCTCTACAAAAATGTATTTTAGGGAAATGTTGATATTTTTGACAAAATTTTGCTTGTATCGTAAATGTAAAAAACCTGTAGAAAATCTATAAAAGCTCATAATAATCAAAAATAACAATTTTCAAAGTCATTAAGAGTGTATACGAAAATTATTTTCGACTTCTGACTAATTTTTCCAAATGTCGTAAATGTCAAAAACCTGTATAACATGTATAAACGCTAGTAAAAATTGAAAATAATATTTCTTCATCTCTACAAAAAAAAATAAAATTTTGAGATTTTTTACAAAACTTAGCGTGTGTCGTAAATGTCAAAAACCTGTAAAAATGTATAAAAACTGTTCAAAATCAAAAATTACGATTTTCGATGTCACTAAGAGTGTATACGAAAATTATCTTCGATTTTTGACACAATTTTTCCAAGTGTTGTAAATGTAAAAAACCTGTATAATATGTATAAAAGCTGGTAAAAATTAAAAATTATTGTATCTATCATCTACTAATAAGAAAATATTCTCATTAAATAACAGAGATGGGAAGTTACAAATATAAAAAGAAAAAATATATTTTTTAGAATTTTTTGGAATTTCTACAAAAAGGCGTGGATTTATTTAAAAATATTTTTGGTGGTTAAAAATCCAAATCTGTGTTGATGCTTGAAAAACTATTTTTAAAAAATTCACGCCTATCCATTATAAAATATATTTTTTAATTTTATACTTTGTTACGACAATTTTTCCAACTGGGGTTTGCATTTCATCTCTCATCTAAATTGTATATCTTGTGTTTTTTGGTATTCATCATCATTCTGCTGGCCTTATGCTTCCGCTTCACAACAACAAAACAATGCGCAAAAGATAAGATACAAACGAAACATCAGAAAACCCAGAAACATAAATACAGACAGACATACATACACGCAACGATATATGAACGAAGATTAGTTTGTGTGTCCGGTGTTTGTTGATAAACACCACAGCAGCAGCTTACAAATTCTGTGAAGACATGCCTGCAAGAGCAGGTTTGATGAGTGAGTGAAAGAAAGAGTGAGAGGGAGTACCAATTGGAGCCTAGCGTGAAGAACTTTGCATTGTTATTATTTAACCAGAGAGAGGGTTGGATAATTTTCTCTTGATTGGTGGGTGGGTGAGAGCGAGGGAGGGAGGCAGGGAGGGAATGAAATGAAAGTATCTCACCGATATATGATTGTATATACAAAAACAAAACACAGCTCGCACATAATGTCAACAATCACCATTGCTCTCATTTGTAAACAGACCTAATCATGACAAGAACAACAACAAACGCCCACCATTAATAAAGGCGATTCATGAGTGAACAGATAAATATGTGAAAGTTGTGGGAGGAAGAAATATTAAAAAAAAGACAATTTGGAAGACAGTGGCAAACAATTAAATAGCACAACAACAAGAATATAGGACAAGAATTTTATTTTAATGATTAAATTATTTTTTATTTTGGCAATTAAAATTATTGATTAAAAAATACATTATCATCTAAATAACAATACAAATAAATAGTAACAATAATAAAATAAATTATTATTATAATTAAAATAAAAAAAAATTATCAGTGAATCGATTCGTTGACCTTATAATCTGCCATAGACAGCAATTCTGTAATGAAAGAACACAAAGAAAATTATTAGAAGCGATTAAAAATTAAAAAAAAAACTTTTTTATGGAATTGAAAATAAATTTTTAAAAAATCCACGCCTTAAAAAATTAATTTTTAAAAAATCCACGCCTTAAAAAATTAATTTTTAAAAAATCCACGCCTTAAAAAATTAATTTTTAAAAAATCCACGCCTTAAAAAATTAATTTTTTAAAAAATCCACGCCATGAAAAAATAATTTTTTAAAAAATCCACGCCTTGAAAAAAATAATTTTTAAAAGAATCCAAGCCTTGAAAAAATTATTTTTAAAAAATCCACGTCTTTAAAAAATTTTTTTTTAAAAATCCACGCCTTGAAAAAAATAATTTTTAAAAAAATCCAAGCCTTGAAAAAATTATTTTTAAAAAATCCACGCCTTAAAAAAATAATTTTTAAAAAAATCCACGCCTTGAAAAAATATTTTTTAAAAAAATCCAAGCCTTGAAAAAATATTTTTTAAAAAAATCCAAGCCTTGAAAAAATATTTTTAAAAAAAATTCACGCCTTGAAAAAATATTTTTAAAAAAATCCACGCCTTGAAAAAATATTTAAAAAAATCCACGCCTTGAAAAAATAGTTTTAAAAAAAACCCCACGCCTTGAAAAAATATTTTTGACAAAATCCACGCTTTGAAAAAATATTTTAGAAAAAATCCACGCCTTAAAAAATATTTTAGAAAAAAATCCACGCCTTGAAAAAATATTTTAGAAAAAAATCCTCGCCATAAAAAAATATTTTAGAAAAAAAATCCACGCCTTAAAAAAATATTTTTAAAAAATCCACGCCTTAAAAAAATATTTTAGAAAAAAATCCACGCCTTGAAAAAATATTTTTTTAAAATTTTGAAAAAACCACCCCTTGAAAAATATTTTTAAAAAATCCACGCCTTGAAAAAATATTTTTTAAAAAAATCCAAGCCTTGAAAAAATATTTCTAAAAAAACACTCCTTGTGTAGAACCTCCACGTCTTTAAAAAAAATATTTTTAAAAAATCCACGCTTTGAAAAAAATAATTTTTAAACAAATCCAAGCCTTGAAAAAAATATTTTTAAAAAAGTCCACGCCTTAAAAAAATAATTTTTAAAAAAATCCACGTCTTGAAAAAATATTTTTTAAAAAAATCCAAGCCTTGAAAAAATATTTTTTGAAAAATCCAAGCCTTGAAAAAATATTTTTAAAAAAATCCACGCCTTGAAAAATTATTTTTAAAAAATCCATATTTTAGAAAAAATCCACGCCTTAAAAAATATTTTAGAAAAAATCCACGCCTTAAAAAATATTTTAGAAAAAAAAAATCCACGCCTTAAAAAAATATTTTTAAAAAATCCACGCCTTGAAAAAATATTATTTTAAAAATTTGAAAAAACCACCCCTTGAAAAATATTTTTAAAAAATCCACGCCTTGAAAAAAAATTTTGTAAAAAAATCCAAGCCTTGAAAAAATATTTTTTAAAAAAATCCAAGCCTTGAAAAAATATTTCTAAAAAAACACTCCTTGTGTAGAACCTCCAAAAATTATTTTATATATTTCCTTACCTATAAACACACGTATAGTTTGGATGACCATGATTCGAGAGAAATTTAAATCTCAAAAATCCCACACGATCATTGGTAATTACGGTGAAATATTGCCGAGGTCTCTCGGGGTTATTGAGAAAACGATATTTCCCCAAAGAAAATTCATGGAAGTCCTCATAGATACCCTGTAGGAACAAAGCAAGAGTTTAGTAATCATTCACAATAGCCTTCATACAGGCATCAGCTGTTAACATGCCATGGAAAATGCAACCCTGAAATTTGTCACTCCCCTTTTTTACTCACAATTATTTCAAAATCCTTTGGAGCCGATGTGGTATTCTCCGTTGGCGATTGATATTTCGGTATATGTTCCACCAATATTTGATCTAAAATAATCTGCCAAAAAAATCGATATAAAAAATATTTTCCCTCCAAAATTTCTAATTCACACCCACCTCATGTGACAATTGTATTGTCACCTCAGCCTGTTGACCGCGAAACCCAAAACAGTTACCCGGCTTCATAGAAGTTCGCAACATGTGTACGGGAGGATTGCAAGTGAATTCCATACCCAACCAGGATTGAAGAAAATTCGTGCCACAAATTGGTTCAGCCATGAGAAATAAGATTTTGGCGCCCAACTCATCCGCGGCATAATTCACCCGTTCTACAACTTTTGTCACAGCTGGTTCGTGGCTTTCTTCCGAATCCTTTATTTCCTTGGATTCTTGATCCATTTTAAGCATTTTCTTTAAATGAAATAAATCATCCCATATTCCGCTGAGGCGTTTCTTAATCATTGCATCGATCGTATCGGATAGGTGATACGGTGATTCCCGGCCATTAATGGAATTATGTAGAACTAAATGCTAGGGGAGGGAAGTGATTAAACAATGGGGTTTGGTTTTTTTTTTACTTACTGCAATCTCATCGATCTCCTCCCGCAGGCGTTTTAGCTCCTGGGCATTTTGAATATTATTCGATATCAGGGTATAAACGAAACAACTAATCAGCATTGTTGTGATTATATAAAACACACAGATACGATATCGATTCAGTTGAATCATAATGAAAATATTTGTACTTTTTTTGAAGAAAACATTGTCAAAATAGATTTTGACAGAGAGTGTTTTTAGGGTTCCCCAATATTAATTTTTTAAAAATTTTTTTGGAGGCGTGGATTGTTTAAAAGTGATTTTTGGGGGTCCTAACCAAGGCGTGAATTATTTAAAAGTGATTTTTGGAGGTCCTAACCAAGGCCTGGATTGCTTAAAAGTGATTTTTGGAAGTCCTAACCAAGACGTGGATTGTTTAAAAGTGATTTTTGGAGGTCCTAACCAAGGCGTGGATTGTTTAAAAGTGATTTTTGGAGGTCCTAACCAAGGCGTGGATTGTTTAAAAGTGATTTTTGGAGGTCCTAACCAAGGCGTGAATTTTTTAAAAGTGATTTTTGGAGGTCCTAACCAAGGCGTGGATTGTTTGGACTTCTACGGCATATTAACAGCTGATGCTTATATGGACATTATTGTGAATGGTTATTAAATTCTTGTTTTATTTGTATTTATTTTGGCAGGCCATTTATGAAGACTTACATGCATTTTCTTTGGGAAAGCGTGGATTTTTTTAAAATATTTTTAAACAATATTTTTTGAAGGCTTGGATTTTTCTAAAAAATATTTTTTCAAATCGTGGATTTTTTAAAATTATTTTTTTAAGGCGTGGATTTAAAAAAAATATTTTTTCAAGGCGTGGATTTTTTTAAAAATAGTTTTTTCAAGGCGTGGATTTTTTTAAAAATAGCTTTTTAAGGCGTGGGTTTAAAAAGATATATTTTTTCAAGGCGTGGATTTAAAAAAATATATTTTTTCAAGGCGTGGATTTTTTTAAAAATAATTTTTTTAAGGCGTGGATTTTTTTTTAAATAATTTTTTTAAGGCGTGGATTTTTTTTAAATAATTTTTTTAAGGCGTGGATTTAAAAATAATTTTTTTAAGGCGTGGATTTAAAAATAATTTTTTTAAGGCGTGGATTTTTTTTTAAATAATTTTTTTAAGGCATGGATTTTTTTTAAATAATTTTTTTAAGGCGTGGATTTAAAAAAATATTTTTTAAAGGCGTGGATTTTTTAAAAAAAAATTTTTTAAAGGCGTGGATTTTTTTAAAAAAATTTTTTTAAAGGCGTGGATTTAAAAAAATATTTTTTCAAGGCGTGGATTTTTTTAAAAAAAATAGTTTAAGGCGTGGATTTTTTTTAATATAATTTTTTTAAGGCGTGGATTTTTTTTAATATAATTTTTTTAAGGCGTGGATTTTCTTAATATAATTTTTTTAAGGCGTGGATTTTTAAAAAAAAAAAATTAAGGCGTGGATTTTTTAAAGAATATTTCTTGAGGCTGAATTAAGGCCTGGATTTTTTAAAGAATATTTTTTGAGGGTGAATTAAGGCGTGGATTTTTTAAAAAAAATTTAAGGCGTGGATTTTTTTAAAAAAAATTTAAGGCGTGGATTTTTTTAAAATATTTTTTAAGGTGTGGATTTTAAGCTGTATAAGCTGCTGTTTATATAAATATATATATTTTTTATAATTTATATTTGATATTCATTCCTTTTAAAATAATCCCCTTTCCGGGCTCTCTCTCTCTGTTTCACACAAATAACCCGTTTATTAATTTATAATGAATTCAATTGATTTGCCATGTGTAAACTGAAGTTAATAATTTACTAATTTTTAGTTATTTCATTGCTTTTTGAAATATTCCGCTTTTTGTTGCTCTCTCGTTCACTAAAAATCCCTATTTTTTAATCAATAAATCAATTCAATTGATTTGCCATGTGTAAACCAAAGGTTATTTTTTTTAATAATTTGTTACTTTTATATTTATTAGTTACTTATGTTATTTTTGTTATAATTTATCATTATTTTTATATTTGTTATCCATTACTTTAATTATATCCCCCCTTTTTCCCTTCAATTTAAGCCACTCTTCTCACATAACAACTCCCATCCCTGCCTTTCGACTACAACACTGTTTGCCGGTGAACAGCTGTTCTCTTTCTATTCTGCTGCTTCTTCTTGTTCTATGCAATAGTTGACCATTCACAATAGTGTTGGGCAATTTGACAATTCATAAGAGACGGCAGTAGACGATTTACGTGCATTGCTTTGCTGCTTCATGCAAAAAACGAGAAGAATATTTAACTAAAACACATTTCTATTATTATTTTAATTAGAATTTCTAATGAATTAAGTTGTTGTTTTTGTTAATAGATAAAGAAACAAGATAATTACGTGCAAAGTTACCGGGCAAAACTAAACAAGAAAAATCAAAGTAAAGTGAAAGCCAAAGGAGACGGACAAACGACAGCAGCATTCCAGTGTTTTTTTTTTTTTTTGGGTGATCCAAACAAGTGTAAGCACACGATAAGACTTGTGACCGCCACAACGCCTATCTACCCCGCCCCCGTATAATAATTGAGCACAACAACAACAAAAGTTCCAAGCAAAAATTTTGTAAACAAAAACTTCCCCAAGAGAAGAGTGAGGGTTGGTGCGGATTTTTAAAGATTTTGTGAATATTTTCTTGAAAAAAGTGGAGTCTCTGGTATCCCGGAAGACTGCAGCAACAACGTGTTGAAAATTTAGCGGAAAATGCCTTGTTGGTATTATGACAAGAGCGAGCTGCGTGACACTCCTTCAATACGCGATGGTATACCCTTGGAAACGGAACGACGTTATCGCAAAGAGGGTGCCCGTTTCATTATGACCTGCGGTACCCAAATGGGCCTCGGCCACAATACCATGGCCACGGGTGTGGTATATTTTCACCGGTTCTATATGTTCCAGTCCTTTAAACAGTTTCCACGTTATGTGACGGCATGCTGTTGCCTGCTGTTGGCCGGCAAGGTCGAGGAGACACCAAAGAAATGTCGCGATATAATTTTAATAGCCCGGCAATTGTTGTCCGATAATCATTTCTATTCGTTTGGCAAGGAACCCAAAGAGGTAGGTGGCCGAAAAAATTGTTTTTTTTTTAATTTTTAATTCTGTGGCTTTTTTCACCTTGCAGGAAGTCATTACCTTGGAGCGAATTCTGTTGCAAACCATAAAATTTGATTTACAAGTTGAGCACCCCTACTCCTTTTTGCTACGCTATGCCAAGTGCTTTAAGGGCGATCAACAGAAGCTACAAAAAATGGTCCAAATGGCTTGGAATTTTGTCAACGATTCGTTGAGTACCGTGGTGTGCCTACAATGGGAACCGGAAATCATTGCCGTGGCCTTGATTTATTTGGCCAGTAAATTAAGTAAATTTACGGTAACCGATTGGATTGGAAGACAGCCTCACCATACCCGTTGGTGGGATATGTTTGTTTCCGATGTGACCATGGACATTTTGGAAGATATTTGCCATCAGGTCTTGGATTTATATCAAACGAATTCCAAAGAAACTACCGAAAGCAATAGTCCACCTCAGAAACCACCTAGCAGGGCGGATAGCCCAACTCCCATGAAATCCTCGCTGCCCTTGGGGAATCACAGTGGTTCGCCGGCGGGTAAAACGAAAGGTGGCCATGGTGGCCAACCCGCATCCGCGGCGAATTCAGCAGCGTCATCTGGTGGTGGTGGCGCTAACCACGATATTAACAATGCACAAAATATTAAACCCATACCGACCATTGCCTCTAGCATACCAACTGTACCTCCTGCCTCCATAGATCATCATGCAGCAGTGCCACCGCCACATGGTGTGGCCGCCGCAGCAGCCTCTTCTGGTTATCATCATCCTCCGCATCATCATCATCATGCCGCTGCGGCCTCTTCACATCATATGTACACTGCCATGCCACCCATGGCTGGTCACCATCCAATGCATGCCATGTATGCGGCGGGTGGACCAATGCCACCACCACCCAATGCCGGCTATCCGCCACATCCTCCGGTGCCAAGTGTGGCCGGGCCAAATTCGGCGGCGGCAGCAGCGGGTGTTATACCACCTCCCTTACCGCCACCACCACAGCCCATGGTACCGCCCTATTATGGGGCACCTCCTCACTATGCCAGTGTACCACCAATGCCGCCAGGTGCTGGAGGCAATAGCACCGGTGGTGCTCCACCCCCACCACCTCCCGGTGTAGATCCAACCCAACCGCCTCCACTTACATCTAGTAGAGGTGGTGGAGGTCACCCTCCTCCCGGAAATTATTATCAGCCCCCACCACCTGGCAGTTATCCCAGCAGTCGGCAACGTTACTAAACCCAAAAAAGGCTGTCTTATGATCTGTTTTTCCTACTCCTACGCCGGCTCCGACAACCTACCACCACACCATAACCTAACCCAATGTAAAATTGAAGGTGTGCGATCGTGTGCGCCTGTGTGTGTGTATTAGGGTATGGCATTTGTTGTAATTATTTTTTTATTATTATTTTGTAATTTTTTTCTCATTAATATTTTTTCTTGTAACAAAAAATATAGCAAAGACAAATTTATTTCAAATATAGGAAACATAAAGGAATGAAACAAAAACAAATATCAATATTAATTTAAGAGAATTTAGTTTTTTATAAAAAAATATAAAGGAAAAGATAAAAAACAAAAAACCAAGCAAAAGTTATTTAAAAATATATAGCATTAATATTTTTTCAAAAATATTCAAATAATCAAGAACGAAAGGAAAATATCAAAAAAGAAAAAATAACGAAAAGACAATTGCAAGTGGTTTTATTTTTGTGTATAAAAAAAATTAGTTTATTATTTTTTTAAGAATAAAGGTTACAAAAAAAAAAAATGTTGAACAAAAAAAAATTGAGTGTTTCAAAAAAAAAAAAAAAAAAACATCGAGGGAGAAAAAATAATTTATATTTCTCACTTACCCATCCCTAGAGTGTTCAATCTTTCTGCCTGTAAGGACTTTGATCCGTTTATTTCTTAAAATATATCTTCAGTAGCAGTCAAATCCAGTTTCGATAGAAAGATAAGGGGATCCAAATTGTGTTTCAATTAACCTTGCCTCGATGTGTATTCTATAATAACTCAAAATCTGGAAATTAAAAAAATAAAAATTATATTATTAAACCGTTTGAGGTTAGAAGAATGTTTTACCTGTCCCAATCAAAGTGCAATTTACATGGAGAACCTGAACCTTAAAAAATGTCTTTAAAAAATCCACGCCACATGGCCTCCCAGACCTTAAAAAATGTCTTTAAAAAATCCACGCCACATGGCCTCCCAGACCTTAAAAAATGTCTTTAAAAAATCCACGCCTCATGGCCTCCCAGACCTTAAAAAAATGTCTTTAAAAAATCCACGCCTAATGGCCTCCCAGACCTTAAAAAAATGTCTTTAAAAAATCCACGCCTCATGGCCTCCCAGACCTTAAAAAAATGTCTTTAAAAAATCCACGCCTAATGGCCTCCCAGACCTTAAAAAAATGTCTTTAAAAAATCCACGCCTAATGGCCTCCCAGACCTTAAAAAAATGTCTTTAAAAAATCCACGCCTAATGGCCTCCCAGACCTTAAAAAAATGTCTTTAAAAAATCCACGCCTAATGGCCTCCCAGACCTTAAAAAATGTCTTTAAAAAATCCACGCCTAATGGCCTTTAAAAAATCCACGCCTTTAAAAAATCCACTCCTAATGGCCTCCCAGACCTTCAAAAAATTTCTTTAAAAAATCCACGCCTATTGTTCAGCTAGACCTTGTCAAAATTTCTTTAAAAAATCCACGCCTAATGGCCTCCCAGATCTTCAAAAAATTTTTTAAAAAATCCGCGCCTATTGTTCAGCTAGACCTTGTCAAAATTTCTTTAAAAAATACACGCCTAATGGCCTCCCAGATCTTCAAAAAATTTTTTAAAAAATCCACGCCTATTGTTCAGCTAGACCTTGTCAAAATTTCTTTAAAAAATCCACGCCTAATGGCCTCCCAGATCTTCAAAAAATTTCTTTAAAAAATCCACGCCTATTGTTCAGCTAGACCTTGTCAAAATTTCTTTAAAAAATCCACGCCTAATGGCATCCCAGACCTTCAAAATTTTCTTTTAAAAATCCACGCCTAATGGCCTCCCAGACCTTCAAAAAATTTCTTTAAAAAATCCACGCCTAATGGCATCCCAGACCTTCAAAAATTTCTTTTAAAAATCCACGCCTAATGGCCTCCCAGACCTTCAAAAAATTTCTTTAAAAAATCCACGCCTATTTTTCAGCTAGACCTTGTCAAAATTTCTTTAAAAAATCCACGCCTATTTTTCAGCTAGACCTTGTCAAAATTTCTTTAAAAAATCCCCGCCTATTTTTCAGCTAGACCTTGTCAAAATTTCTTTAAAAAATCCACGCCTATTGTTCAGCTAGACCTTGTAAAAATTTCTTTAAAAAATCCACGCCTATTGTTCAGCTAGACCTTGTAAAAATTTCTTTAAAAAATCCACGCCTATTGTTCAGCTAGACCTTGTAAAAATTTCTTTAAAAAATCCACGCCTATTGTTCAGCTAGACCTTGTCATAATTTCTTTAAAAAATGTACGTCTATTTGCCTTTGAGACCTTGTCAAAATTTCTTTAAAAAATTTACGTCTATTTGCCTTTGAGACCTTGTCAAAATTTCTTTAAAAAATTTACGTCTATTTGCCTTTGAGACCTTGTCAAAATTTCTTTAAAAACTCCACGCCTTATGGCCTTTGATACCTGGTTTGAATTTCTTTAAAAAATCCATGCCTAATGGCCTTTGAGACCTTGTCAGAATTTCTTTAAAAAATCCACGCCTAATGGCCTTTGATACCTTTTCAGAATTTCGTTAAAAAATCCACGCCTAATGGCCTCCCAGACCTTAAAAAAATGTCTTTAAAAAATCCACGCCTAATGGCCTCCCAGACCTTCAAAAATTTCTTTTAAAAATCCACGCCTAATGGCCTCCCAGACCTTCAAAAAATTTCTTTAAAAAATCCACGCCTATTTTTCAGCTAGACCTTGTCAAAATTTCTTTAAAAAATCCACGCCTATTTTTCAGCTAGACCTTGTCAAAATTTCTTTAAAAAATCCACGCCTATTTTTCAGCTAGACCTTGTCAAAATTTCTTTAAAAAATCCACGCCTAATGGCATCCCAGACCTTCAAAAATTTCTTTTAAAAATCCACGCCTAATGGCCTCCCAGACCTTCAAAAAATTTCTTTAAAAAATCCACGCCTAATGGCATCCCAGACCTTCAAAAATTTCTTTTAAAAATCCACGCCTAATGGCCTCCCAGACCTTCAAAAAATTTCTTTAAAAAATCCACGCCTAATGGCATCCCAGACCTTCAAAAATTTCTTTTAAAAATCCACGCCTAATGGCCTCCCAGACCTTCAAAAAATTTCTTTAAAAAATCCACGCCTATTTTTCACCTAGACCTTGTCAAAATTTCTTTAAAAAATCCACGCCTATTTTTCAGCTAGACCTTGTCAAAATTTCTTTAAAAAATCCCCGCCTATTTTTCAGCTAGACCTTGTCAAAATTTCTTTAAAAAATCCACGCCTATTGTTCAGCTAGACCTTGTAAAAATTTCTTTAAAAAATCCACGCCTATTGTTCAGCTAGACCTTGTAAAAATTTCTTTAAAAAATCCACGCCTATTGTTCAGCTAGACCTTGTCAAAATTTCTTTAAAAAATTTACGTCTATTTGCCTTTGAGACCTTGTCAAAATTTCTTTAAAAAATTTACGTCTATTTGCCTTTGAGACCTTGTCAAAATTTCTTTAAAAACTCCACGCCTTATGGCCTTTGATACCTGGTTTGAATTTCTTTAAAAAATCCACGCCTTCTGGCCTTTGATACCTGGTTTGAATTTCTTTAAAAAATCCACGCCTAATGGCCTTTGAGACCTGGTTTGAATTTCTTTAAAAAATCCACGCCTAATGGCCTTTGAGACCAGGTTTGAATTTCTTTAGAAAATCCTCGCCTAATGGCCTTTGAGACCTGGTTTGAATTTCTTTAAAAAATCCACGCCTAATGGCCTTTGAGACCAGGTTTGAATTTCTTTAGAAAATCCTCGCCTAATGGCCTTTGAGACCTGGTTTGAATTTCTTTAAAAAATCCACGCCTAATGGCCTTTGAGACCTGGTTTGAATTTCTTTAAAAAATCCATGCCTAATGGCCTTTGAGACCTTGTCAGAATTTCTTTAAAAAATCCACGCCTAATGGCCTTTGATACCTTTTCAGAATTTCGTTAAAAAATCCACGCCTAATGGCCTCCCAGACCTTAAAAAATGTCTTTAAAAAATCCACGCCTAATGGCCTCCCAGACCTTAAAAAAATGTCTTTAAAAAATCCACGCCTAATGGCCTCCCAGACCTTAAAAAAATGTCTTTAAAAAATCCACGCCTAATGGCCTCCCAGACCTTAAAAAAATGTCTTTAAAAAATCCACGCCTAATGGCCTCCCAGACCTTAAAAAAATGTCTTTAAAAAATCCACGCCTAATGGCCTCCCAGACCTTAAAAAAATGTCTTTAAAAAATCCACGCCTAATGGCCTCCCAGACCTTAAAAAAATGTCTTTAAAAAATCCACGCCTAATGGCCTCCCAGACCTTAAAAAAATGTCTTTAAAAAATCCACGCCTAATGGCCTCCCAGACCTTAAAAAAATGTCTTTAAAAAATCCACGCCTAATGGCCTCCCAGACCTTAAAAAAATGTCTTTAAAAAATCCACGCCTAATGGCCTCCCAGACCTTAAAAAAATGTCTTTAAAAAATCCACGCCTAATGGCCTCCCAGACCTTAAAAAAATGTCTTTAAAAAATCCACGCCTAATGGCCTCCCAGACCTTAAAAAAATGTCTTTAAAAAATCCACGCCTAATGGCCTCCCAGACCTTAAAAAAATGTCTTTAAAAAATCCACGCCTAATGGCCTCCCAGACCTTAAAAAAATGTCTTTAAAAAATCCACGCCTAATGGCCTCCCAGACCTTAAAAAAATGTCTTTAAAAAATCCACGCCTAATGGCCTCCCAGACCTTAAAAAAATGTCTTTAAAAAATCCACGCCTAATGGCCTCCCAGACCTTAAAAAAATGTCTTTAAAAAATCCACGCCTAATGGCCTCCCAGACCTTAAAAAAATGTCTTTAAAAAATCCACGCCTAATGGCCTCCCAGACCTTAAAAAAATGTCTTTAAAAAATCCACGCCTAATGGCCTCCCAGACCTTAAAAAAATGTCTTTAAAAAATCCACGCCTAATGGCCTCCCAGACCTTAAAAAAATGTCTTTAAAAAATCCACGCCTAATGGCCTCCCAGACCTTAAAAAAATGTCTTTAAAAAATCCACGCCTAATGGCCTCCCAGACCTTAAAAAAATGTCTTTAAAATATCCACGCCTAATGGCCTCCCAGACCTTAAAAAATGTCATTAAAAAATCCACGCCTAATGGCCTCCCAGACCTTAAAAAAATGTCTTTAAAAAATCCACGCCTAATGGCCTCCCAGACCTTCAAAAAATTTCTTTAAAAAATCCACGCCTATTGTTCAGCTAGACCTTGTCAAAATTTCTTTAAAAAATCCACGCCTAATGGCCTCCCAGATCTTCAAAAAATTTTTTAAAAAATCCACGCCTATTGTTCAGCT
Source organism: Musca vetustissima (assembly GCF_032173495.1). NCBI lineage: Eukaryota > Metazoa > Arthropoda > Insecta > Diptera > Muscidae > Musca > Musca vetustissima. The sequence continues at coordinate 134,469 of NW_026877220.1, forward strand.
AGACCTTGTCAAAATTTCTTTAAAAAATCCACGCCTAATGGCCTCCCAGATCTTCAAAAAATTTCTTTAAAAAATCCACGCCTATTGTTCAGCTAGACCTTGTCAAAATTTCTTTAAAAAATCCACGCCTAATGGCATCCCAGACCTTCAAAAATTTCTTTTAAAAATCCACGCCTAATGGCCTCCCAGACCTTCAAAAAATTTCTTTAAAAAATCCACGCCTAATGGCATCCCAGACCTTCAAAAATTTCTTTTAAAAATCCACGCCTAATGGCCTCCCAGACCTTCAAAAAATTTCTTTAAAAAATCCACGCCTATTTTTCAGCTAGACCTTGTCAAAATTTCTTTAAAAAATCCACGCCTATTTTTCAGCTAGACCTTGTCAAAATTTCTTTAAAAAATCCCCGCCTATTTTTCAGCTAGACCTTGTCAAAATTTCTTTAAAAAATCCACGCCTATTGTTCAGCTAGACCTTGTAAAAATTTCTTTAAAAAATCCACGCCTATTGTTCAGCTAGACCTTGTAAAAATTTCTTTAAAAAATCCACGCCTATTGTTCAGCTAGACCTTGTAAAAATTTCTTTAAAAAATCCACGCCTATTGTTCAGCTAGACCTTGTCATAATTTCTTTAAAAAATGTACGTCTATTTGCCTTTGAGACCTTGTCAAAATTTCTTTAAAAAATTTACGTCTATTTGCCTTTGAGACCTTGTCAAAATTTCTTTAAAAAATTTACGTCTATTTGCCTTTGAGACCTTGTCAAAATTTCTTTAAAAACTCCACGCCTTATGGCCTTTGATACCTGGTTTGAATTTCTTTAAAAAATCCACGCCTTATGGCCTTTGATACCTGGTTTGAATTTCTTTAAAAAATCCACGCCTTATGGCCTTTGATACCTGGTTTGAATTTCTTTAAAAAATCCACGCCTAATGGCCTTTGAGACCTGGTTTGAATTTCTTTAAAAAATCCACGCCTAATGGCCTTTGAGACCAGGTTTGAATTTCTTTAGAAAATCCTCGCCTAATGGCCTTTGAGACCTGGTTTGAATTTCTTTAAAAAATCCACGCCTAATGGCCTTTGAGACCTGGTTTGAATTTCTTTAAAAAATCCATGCCTAATGGCCTTTGAGACCTTGTCAGAATTTCTTTAAAAAATCCACGCCTAATGGCCTTTGAGACCTTTTCAGAATTTCGTTAAAAAATCCACGCCTATTGGCCTTTGAGACCTTGCCAAAATTTCTTTAAAAAATCCATGCCTATTGTTCGGTAAGTCCTTGTTAAAAATTATTTAAAAAATTTGTTTTTTTCTGATTATTTATGTGTTCGGTTTTTTTGCTTTAATGATTTTGAAGACGTTTTGCCTTATAGAATAATTCTGTATTGGGGGGAGTGTTGTTGTTTTTTTATACAAATAATTAACATTCACACATACTAAATATAGTGTAATTGGTTTTTTGTTGTTATTTTTTGTTTGTGTTGTTGTTCTTTATGTATATATAATAATATTATATTGATTTAAAGCATACCAGGCTACTTAAAAAATATTAAATATTTTAATAATAATAATAGTATAAGCTATAAAAAGTTGTTGTTTTTTGTTGTTGGAGTTTTTTTTGCTTTCACATTTTAATAATAATTTTATAATTATTATAATATAAATATATTATTTTTTTATTAAATATATATGTTATTGTTGTTGGAGTGGGTGATAGTTGAATTTTCCGATGATTTTTTATTATTTTTAATTGCATTGTATTTTTTTTTGTTGTTACAACAAAAAAATCAAATAGAAAATATATATGTAAGGGAACAAACATTATTAAACATACACACAAAGTATTTTTGGAAATTGTGCTAGTGTATTTAAAAAAAAAAACAAAAACAAATTTTCAGGGAGTTGAAAAATCAACAGAAAAATCGTTGACGATTTTTTTTTGTTTCGATGATTTAATTGTTGTTGTTGAAGTGTTGATTTGATTTTTTTTATTTGCATTGTTGTTGTTTTTTTTTAATATTGCTGCTCCTTATTGACTAAATTGTTGTTGTTGTTGGGGTTTCTATTGAATATTTTCTTTTTAATTGGTTTAATTTCTGTTTTTCTTGTCTTTTGCTAATAATCTCCGCCGGTCTGGCTGCCTTCCTGTCTCATCATGATCATTATTATTTTTTAATTAATGTTAGATAACCAGTTGGATAATACTGTGGTATGGAAATAAAATCGGGTAGGGGGCGACGCGATGAGCTGGATGAACGTTGATGGGCCTGGCGAATTATATTGGCGATTTTTCCTGAAAGAAGGAAAAAAAATTAAAATTTCAGATATTGAAAAAAATTGTACAAACTTACCCAATATATTTGCATCCTGAAATCGTTTGTCAAGATCCTTTAGGCATTCCAAATTTTTACATTGCGACCAATAATGTAAAATATCGGATACTCTGACAGGAACCATTTCCACAGCGGTTATAGAAGGGTCCTAGAATAAAAAAATTAAAAAAATCAAGGAAGGATTTTTAAAGAAATTTTGACAAGGTCCCGAAGCCAATAGGCGTGGATTTTTTTAAAGAAATTTGTTGAAGGTCCGTGAGGCCATTAGGCGTGGATTTTTTAAAGAAATTTGTTGAAGGTCCGTGAGGCCATTAGGCGTGGATTTTTTAAAGAAATTTTGACAAGGTCTCAAAGGCCAAAAGGCGTGGATTTTTCAAAGAAATTTTTTGAAGGTCTGGGAGGCCATTAGGCGTAGATTTCTTAAAGAAGTTCTGACAAGGTCTCAAAGGCCAATAGGCGTGGATTTTTAAAGAAATTTTTTGAAGGTCTGGCAGGCCATTAAGCGTAGATTTTTAAAGAAGTTCTGACAAGGTCTCGAAAGCAAATAGGCGTGGATTTTTTAAAGAAATTTTGACAAGGTCTCAAAGGCCAAAAGGCGTGGATTTTTCAAAGAAATTTTGACAAGGTCTCAAAGGCCAAAAGGCGTGGATTTTTCAAAGAAATTTTGACAAGGTCTCAAAGGCCAAAAGGCGTGGATTTTTTAAAGAAATTTGTTGAAGGTCCGTGAGGCCATTAGGCGTGGATTTTTTAAAGAAATTTTGACAAGGTCTCAAAGGCCAAAAGGCGTGGATTTTTCAAAGAAATTTTTTGAAGGTCTGGGAGGCCATTAGGCGTAGATTTCTTAAAGAAGTTCTGACAAGGTCTCAAAGGCCAATAGGCGTGGATTTTTAAAGAAATTTTTTGAAGGTCTGGCAGGCCATTAAGCGTAGATTTCTTAAAGAAGTTCTGACAAGGTCTCGAAAGCAAATAGGCGTGGATTTTTTAAAGAAATTTTGACAAGGTCTCAAAGGCCAAAAGGCGTGGATTTTTCAAAGAAATTTTGACAAGGTCTATATTTATTAAAGGAATTTTGACAAGGTCTCAAAGGCCAAAAGGCGTGGATTTTTCAAAGAAATTTTGACAAGGTCTATATTTATTAAAGGAATTTTGACAAGGTCTCAGAGGGCAATAGACGTGGATTTTTTAAAGAATTTTTAATAAGGACTCCAAGGCCAATTGGCGTAAATTTTTTAAAGTATTTTTAATAAGGACTCCAAGGCCAATTGGCGTGGATTTTTTAAAGAATATTTAATAAGGACTCAAAGGCCAATAGGTGTGGGTTTTTTAACGAATTTTTAATAAGGTCTCAAAGGCCAAAAGGCGTGGATTTTTTAAAGAAATTTTAATAAGGACTCGAAGGCCAATAGGCGTGGGTATTTTAAAGAAATTTTAATAAGGACTCGAAGGCCAATAGGCGTGGGTATTTTAAAGACATTTGTTGAAGGTCTGGGAGGCCATTAGACGTGGATTTTTTATAGAAATTTTTTGAAGGTCTGGGAGGCCATTAGGCGTGGATTTTTTAAAGACATTTTTTGAAGGTCTGTGAGGCCATTAGGCGTGGATTTTTTAAAGACATTTTTTGAAGGTCTGTGAGGCCATTAGGCGTGTATTTTTTAAAGACATTTTTTGAAGGTCTGTGAGGCCATTAGGCGTGGATTTTTTAAAGACATTTTTTGAAGGTCTGGAAGGCCATTAGGCGTGGATTTTTTAAAGACATTTTTTGAAGGTCTGGGAGGCCATTAGGCGAGGATTTTTTAAAGACATTTTTTGAAGGTCTGGGAGGCCATTAGGCGTGGATTTTTTAAAGACATTTTTTGAAGGTCTGGGAGGCCATTAGGCGTGGATTTTTTAAAGAAATTTGTTGAAGGTCTGGGAGGCCATTAGGCGAGGATTTTTTAAAGAAATTTGTTGAAGGTCTGGGAGGCCATTAGGCGTGGATTTTTTAAAGAAATTTTGACAAGGTCTCAAAGGCCAAAAGGCGTGGATTTTTTAAAGAAATTTTGACAAGGTCTCAAAGGCCAAAAGGCGTGGATTTTTTAAAGAAATTTTGACAAGGTCTCAAAGGCCAAAAGGCGTGGATTTTTTAAAGAAATTTTGACAAGGCCAAAAGGCGTGGATTTTTTAAAGAAATTCTGAAAAGGTCTCAAAGGCCAATAGGTGTGGATTTTTTAAAGAAATTCTGACAAGGTCTCAAAGGCGAAAAGGCGTGGAATTTTTAAAGAAATTTGACAAGGCCTCAAAGGCCAAAAGGCGTGAATTTTTTTTAAGGAAATTTTGGCAAAGTCTCAAAGGCCAAAAGGCGTCGATTTTATAAAGAAATTTTGGCAAAGTCTCAAAGGCCAAAAGGCGTGGATTTTATAAAGAAATTTTGGCAAAGTCTCAAAGGCCAAAAGGCGTGGATTTTATAAAGAAATTTTGGCAAAGTCTCAAAGGCCAAAAGGCGTGGATTTTATAAAGAAATTTTGGCAAAGTCTCAAAGGCCAAAAGGCGTGGATTTTATAAAGAAATTTTGGCAAAGTATCAAAGGCCAAAAGGCGTGCATTTTTTAAAGAAATTTTGGCAAAGTCTCAAAGGCCAAAAGGCGTGGATTTTATAAAGAAATTTTGGCAAGGTCTCAAAGGCCAAAAGGCGTGGATTTTTTAAAGAAATTTTGACAAGGTCTCAAAGGCCAAAAGGCGTGGATTTTATAAAGAAATTTTGGCAAAGTCTCAAAGGCCAAAAGGCGTGGATTTTATAAAGAAATTTTGGCAAAGTCTCAAAGGCCAAAAGGCGTGGATTTTATAAAGAAATTTTGGCAAAGTCTCAAAGGCCAAAAGGCGTGGATTTTATAAAGAAATTTTGGCAAAGTCTCAAAGGCCAAAAGGCGTGGATTTTATAAAGAAATTTTGGCAAAGTCTCAAAGGCCAAAAGGCGCGGATTTTATAAAGAAATTTTGGCAAAGTCTCAAAGGCCAAAAGGCGTGGATTTTTTAAAGAAATTTTGACAAGGTCTCAAAGGCCAAAAGGCGTGGATTTTTTAAAGAAATTTTGACAAGGTCTCAAAGGCCAAAAGGCGTGGATTTTTTTAAAAAATTTTGACAAGGTCTCAAATGCCAAAAGGCCTGGATTTTTTTAAAAAATTTTGACAAGGTCTCAAATGCCAAAAGGCCTGGATTTTTTCAAGAAATTTTGACAAGGTCTCAAATGCCAAAAGGCCTGGATTTTTTCAAGAAATTTTGACAAGGTCTCAAATGCCAAAAGGCCTGGATTTTTTAAAAAATTTTGACAAGGTCTCAAATGCCAAAAGGCCTGGATTTTTTAAAAAATTTTGACAAGGTCTCAAATGCCAAAAGGCCTGGATTTTTTAAAAAATTTTGACAAGGTCTCAAAGGCCAATATGCGTATTTTTAGTTTCACTCACCTTCTTAAATTGCACTATTACTTGTTGTTGTGTTATTTTACCTATCAAACGTTGTAGCCTATGATAATTTCCCTGCCTCTTGGAGACATACAAGAGAAAATCTTTTAAAGTTTTAAATTCTTGATGTGAAATTGTATAAATATTCGATGAGGAACTGCCATGATTATTATTGTTATTGATGATGCTGCTATTATTATTATTGCTGAGTTTTTTAAAATACGATTTTAAATGTTCTTGATTGTAGGCTATTTGAAGTTTGTCCTGCAATAGAGAAGAAAACAAAATTTAATTTTGTTTAAGGAAAATAATATTGAAAATACTTACCAGTGCCTGCACAAGACTAGATTCTGTTAAATTATTGGTACAAAGGGTTACCGTACACGTATCGGGAAGCTTGAGATTCTTTAGAAGCTGGAAGAATAAAAAAGGTTAAAGTTTTTAAAATATATTTTTTCAAAGTTCACCACAAGGCGTGGATTTTTTAAAAACTATTTTTGGGGCCTACACAACGTGGTTTTAGGGGACCTACACAAGGCGTGGTTTTTAGGGGACCTACACAAGGCGTGGATTTTTTGGGGACCTACGCAAGGCGTGGATTTTTTGGGGACCTACACAAGGAAGTAATTTCTTAAAAAACATTTTTGGGGACCTACACATGGCGTGGATTTTTTAAAAAATAATTTTTTTTTAATATTTTTTTAAGAGAATTGCTTCCTTATCTCCTTTTTACCTTCGTTTCCAAGTCCTTGAGACTTTCATTGAAATCTGATTTTGTTTGTTGTTGTTGGTGTACTGTTGTTATGTTCAGCGAATCGTTGTTTACAGCCCTTTTTGATGACGAGGATGACGATAATGGTGGTGGTGATGATGACGATGCTGTTGTGGCTTTCGAGCCTGTCGCATTGTTGCCAGTAATTCCCCTATGTTGTTGCTGTTGCTCCTGCATAAATGTATCCCATTCCTGCCTTTTGCGGGCCTGTGAATTCAAAAATTCACAAGAAAACAACCTCGACGATGTTGGCGAACTCTGCTCATTAAAAAAGAACGTTGTAGTGGTTGGTGATGCACTGCGTCGATATTTCGAAGACGATGAAGATGATGACTGATCACGTGTGGAACGATGATGATGATGATTGCTGCTGCTGTACAGTGTCGCATGATGGGCGGCCACTAAACGTCTGCGACATTTCACACAACCCATGGGATCGAGGGCCTTACCAATGGTATTGGCCAGGAATTCTTTTTCCAAACAATCCAGACATGTTTCATCCGAGAAGCTATTGAAATCGGGAAGTAAGCCACCACTTGCCGTAGAGGGTGCCGTGTGGGAGGATGTTCCTGTGCCCAGCAACATAGAGGGTTCTTTGCAACCCAAACCCACACCCGACCCAGATAAATCTCTTTCGGTGCGAAATTCCGAACAGCTGACACTGCGTTCATCAAAACTAGAACTTGTTGTGGGCGGAGCAGTCGAACTCATAACCCCACCGCCACCACCCAATGTCGAGGTCTGAAATGCCGACCGCAATGAATTGCGAGATTTCGAAGAATTTTTCGATGATGTCGTCGAGGAGGTTGACGAAAAGGTGGTGGACAAACGTTTGGGCTTGGCTCCGGTTATCTTCGAAGGAGATTTTGTGTGACTACTACAGCTACTGCCACCACCACCTCCGCCGCCCAATGCCGTTAGTGGCACCGCCAGTGAATCATCTTTGGAAGTACTGGTTACAGCCGATTCGGAATTACAACGGGCGGTGAAATGTTCGTGCAAAGTATTCGGCAATGAATGGCAGGTATCCCCCGCACTGGGATCCTTGACAAATTCCTCCTCTAGAGGCCTGGAATCTAATGCCGAATTTAAACGTTCCCTTGCCTCATCGCTGTCCAGCGACAACATCCCCTCCTCATTGTAGTCCTTTTGTATCTGATCCAAGTGCAGCGTGATGCGTGCAAAATTTTTACTTAACAGTGATTGAGCTTGCAGTGCCTTGGGTGCTGGTGGCAGATCATCAATGGGTGAGGAGAACAGTTGGTGTCTTTGTGTCGGAGTGGCCAGGTGGCAGGCATCCCTTTGCATCAAATACTGATCCTTACTTCCCGAATTAACATTCATCATTTCCCCCGAGTGCTGATATTCCAATTCCGAGGGAGGATCGGGATCGAAGTCCATTTCTAGGAAATCTGTTTCCTCTTCCTGGGCAATATTACCCCCCACACCACCCAAACCACCTGCCTGATGATGGGGATGTAAACCAAAATTACCCGCCATTCCAACACCACCACCTCCAAGTGGGGGTAGAGTCAAATCGAAAACCGGTCCATCACCCCGATACGCATAAATACAATCATCTGAGTTGAGAGACAACTCCTCGGCCTCCAAATCACCATCTTCACCCAACAATATGAGATCATCACCATAGAAATTATCACTTGTATAGCTAAGATTTTCGGTGGAATTATTTAGCGAAGTGCGATTCGAATGGCCGCCACCACCACCAAGAGCAGCGGCCGCAGCCGCAGCTTCAGAATCATCAAAGGGATCTTCGAGGAGTGGCGGTGACAGCGACACCGCACCACACATATCATAAGAATTGTAATCAGTCTCGGTGTTGTGTAAAAAGGAAGCTGCTGCTGCTGCGGTCATTTGCGGTTCGGTGAGTGGCATCACTGCGGCTAGATCTGTGGCAATTTGATTATTTTCATTGGAAGCCGGTTCACCACCAGCGGAAGCTATTGAAGAAGCCACACCATTTAGAGTTGTTGTTGTAAACTGGAATAAGAATATGGAAAAAATTGAATTAAAAAAATGGAATTTTTTTTTAAAAATTAAAAAAAAATTGGATGGCTTAGGGGATGATATATACCAAGCAATCGCTCTAATTGGCTTTAACATGGCGAAGGCCAGGCTTATCTTGGTTCCTCTTTCATCTCAATTGTGGACACTGACCTCCCCGCGGTGCCACCTGGGGAGCTATTTTCATCACCCGATGAAATAGTGAGGTAATATGTGCCGCGAGTTCACCCATAAGAACTATAAAAAACTAAAGGACCACGATCTGCGAATCTGCACTTGGAATGCGCGCACGTTGTACAACGCCGATATTATTGCCTAACAAGAAATGTGATGGAAAGGGACAGGCGTAAATAAATCCTACTCAGATTACGCACTGTATTATAGCTGCCATGAAACGAGACATGATTTTGGCGCGGATTTATGGTTAACAGGAGAATAAAAGACCTTGTCTCCAGATTCACTCCAGTTGATGAGCGGATTGCTATAATCCGTATGAAAGCGAAGTTCTTCTACATCAGTCGCATTTACGCCCATGCTCCGACCGAAGATAAAGATGAACAGACCGAAGACATATTTTACGAGCACCTAGGAACAGCATATGGTCGTTGCCCTGGTCATGATATTAAAATTCTGTTGGGAGATTTTAATGCAAAAATCGGAAGGGAAAATATCTTTGGCCCCACCGTCGGAAAATTCGGCTTCCATGAAGAAACATCAGACAATGGCATGAGGTTGATTGATTTCGCGGCAGCGAAAAACGTGGTCGTTAGCAGTACCTGATTCAAGCATCTCGATATACACAAGGCCACTTGGATTTCTCCCGATCGAACAACGAGAAATCAAATCGATCATGTTGTGTTAGACGGAAGGCATTCCTCCAGTGTTTTACACGCCCGATCGATCCGGGGAGCGAATATCGATTCGGACCATTACCTTGTGGCAGCCAAGGTACGCACCCGTCTTAATGTAGCAGCAAAGGTGCGATATACTGAAAATTCTACCAACGGGCAAAACACCAAACCGAAGGCTTTGGTGCAGGCACATCCTCCTGTAGAGATAAAGAAGAAGGAAACCTGGTGACAGATACAGACAGCGTGCTGAGGATCTGGAAGGAGGATTTTGAAAAACTTCTGGTATCAAATAGTAGCAGTGAAGTGGATACCCCAGAACCAATAATAGATGACGGTATAGAGTATATATCACCTAGCCAAGCTGACGTCAGAATAGCAATCAATCGGCTGAAGAATAATAAAGCAGCAGGTGCCGATGGCTTACAAGCCGAACTATTCAAGACTGGTGGTCAGATGCTGGTAAGGAGCATGCACCAGCTGATTAGTACAATTTGGCTATAAGAATGCATGCCCAATGATTGGAACCTCAGCATCCTGTGTCCCGTGCACAAAAAAGGAGACAAGACGATATGAGCCAACTATAGAGGAATTAGCCTTCTTCCCATCGCATATAAAGTGCTATCCAGCGTGCTGTGTGAACAACTGAAGCCAATGGTCAATAAAATTATGGGACCATACTAATGCGACTTCAGACCTGGCAAATCCACCATTGACCAGATTTTCACTCTGCGCTAAATCAACAAAAAAAAAACGAAAAACACATCGACGCATTTGACAGCCCTATCCGTTCAGAGGTGTATGAAGCCATGTCTGCGTTTGGCATTCCTGCAAAATTAATTCGGCTATGCAGGATAACTTTAATAGGCACAAGATCAGCAGATCGGAAAGGACATCTCGGAGCCCTTTAATACCGAAAGAGGATTCAGACAAAGTGATAGTGTGTGGTGTGCCCTTTTTAACATCCGGCTGGAAAAGGTCATATGAGAGGCAAAAGTGAACAGAAATGGCACGCTGTACACCAAACAACACATGTTACTCGCCTACGCCAATGACATCGACATAATGGCTCGAACATTGAGAGCTGTAACAGTCACCTTTGAACAAATTGAGAAAAAGTCTGCCAAAGTGGGTCTGGCAGTAAACGGCGAAAAGACCAAGCTGATGGTATCAATGCGCAAGACGTCCAGTAGACTCGGACAAACTGCCACCTTTGAACAAATTGTGAAGGAGTCTGCCAAAGTGGGTCTGGCAGTAAAAGGCGAGAAGACCAAGGAGATAGTATCAATGCGCAAGACGTCCAGTAGACTCGGACTAACTGTGGAACTTGAGAACTACAGCTTCGACGAAGTCAACGATTTTATATACCTTGGTACCGCCATAAACAAAAAGAAAGACATCAGTTTTGAAATTCGGAGAAGGATGGTGATGGCCAACAGATGCTACTATGGTCTGAGCAAACAACTCAAAACCAAGGCCACCTCCCAGCGTCTCTACAAGACGCTGATACTACCCGTGCTGTTATACGGATCTGAAGCATGGGTACTTACGCAAGCAGATGAGGCAGCTCTTAGAGTGTTTGAGAGAAAAATTCTCCGAAAGATCTATGGGCCGATCTGCACTGACGGTGAATATCGTCGTCGAATGAATCATGCGTTGTACCAGCTATTCTCGGGCATTGACATTTTTAGATGTATAGAGCTGCAGCGACTACGTTGGCTAGGTCATGTTGTGAGAATGAAGATGCCCCAGCCCAGAAGGCATATAAAAGCGAACCAGCTGATGGTTCACGCAGAAGGGAAAGACTAAGAATACGTTGGAAAGATCAAGTCGATGACAACATCGCCGAAACTGGACTTTCAAATTGGAAAAACTGCGCAAAAGACCTACGCTCCTGGATTTTTTTTCTAAGCTCGGCTTATGGAACGAAAGTTCTGTCACAAACCAGCTAAGTAAGTAAATAATCTATATATAACTGAAAAGTAATTAAGATGAATCATGCTTCAATCGTTGTTGTTTTTGTGTCACTATGAACAATGGTCGACATGATTTTTTTTGTTTTCCATCAGTTGCATGCCATTTTGCCGTATTGTACAAGAATTGTTTTGCAGAGACGACGCAAAAACAACAACAATAAAAGTAAAAGTCCAGTAATGATGAATCATGACTTAAATGATGATGATGTTGTTGTGGAACTAAAATGCAGATAAAAAGTTTAAAATAAACTAGTTTCTAAATATACATCACGAAGACCTACTTTCGATATCCTGCACATCCCTACAAAGAAATATCCTTTTTGCCGGTATGAAAATAATAAATAAAAAATACAATTAATGTTCACCTTATTCCCACCAATGTCATTGCTGGCAATATCAGCTCCACCGGCACCACCACCTTCATCCTCTTCAATCAATGCCACTCGGCCCATTGTCGTATTTGTCAATGATAAAGGCGATGATTCTGATTCTTTGTCATTGTTTTTCTGATAGATATCACAGCTATCACATTCCCAGGCATGGCTGGCAATGTTCGATACGTTTGCCTTTAAAGATGATGTCGTCGATGTTGTTGATTTATTATTGCCACATATTTGTTGGTGATGATGGTGGTGACGTTGTTGTTGTTGTTGCGGATGATGAGGGTCCTTAGGGTTGATAAAGGATTTATCGGCATTGTTATTATTATTGACATGCAAAGCGGCTAGCCAGGTGGATGTGTGGGCTGAAATATTAGGGGGGTTTACAATAGCAACACCACCACTTGCTCCACCACTGCTGCTTCTGCCAAGTGCTGTTGTTGTTGTAGCGGCACCACCACCACCCCCAGCACACGTTATACCCAACGATAATGAAGAGTCTCTGATACACGTTGCTCCTGCTGAGGCTACTGCTGCTGCACTGTTATCAGTTATCTGGGAAAACTTGGTCAAGTTTTCCATAGTATTTTGAATTGCAAAATAAAAATTGGGTTCCAGCAACCCTGAATTCTTAAAATTGCTGCCTTAATGGTAGCCTAGGATAGATTCCTGCAGGGCAGTTGGCAGATTTTTTTCTTTTATTATGCGTCGGCGAGTTTTTTCTTTCTTCCTCCTGTGTGGACTTTTTTTGCAATTAGGCTGCTCCCCTTCCTTGCGTTTTTTTGTCTTCTTTTTTTCGCCTTAGAAGTTGTGTGTGAGCTACAACGCCTTTGTCGTATCTCTGGAGGCGTTGCTTACAGATCTGGGTTTTACAATTTACATGTTGTTCCCTCGTCTTCTTTGTTCTTAAACATTTTTTTCCGATTTTTATTTTTTCTTCTACAAACTATAAATATTTTATGTTTTTTCTTCTGCACACGGATGTGTTGGATTGGATGTGTAGCTTTTCCGCCGACTCTAAATTAAAAACGTTCCAGCTGTCACAAAACTGAGGGAGAAAGAAATAATGTCTGATAAAGAAGGAACTTAAAGCGTATAGGCAAATATTTACGAATGAGATGTAATGGACAAGACAATTATTGCGAAGGGGGGGATGGGAGAAGTAATGCAAGTCAACCAATTGACTTTGAATTTATAGGGATTCATAGATCAACTTTTGCGTACTACATGACAATTGTTGACAAAACAATCCAATGGTGTAGGGATCACAAGGTCGTTTATTGACTTAATCGTTAATGGAGGGGACTATTTAAAGAAGGATTTTTAAAAGAATATTTTAGGGGCCCCCTATAGACGTGGATTTTTAAAAGGAGTGTTTTTAACGGTCATGGATAATTAAAAAAACATTTTTAAAGGTCTCCAATATGCGTTATTTTTCAAAAGAACAATTTTAAAGGTCTCGAAGTGGGCGTGGATTATTAAAAAAGTATATTTAGAGACCTCTAATAGGCGTGGATTATTTAAAGAGTATATTTATGGACCTCTAATAGGCGTGGATTATTTGAAGAGTATATTTAGGGATCTCTTATAGGTGTGGATTATTAAAAGAGTATATTTAGGGACCTATAATAGTCGTGAATTATTAAAAGAGTATATTTAGGTACCTATAATTGGCGTGGATTATTAAAAGAGTATATTTAGGGACCTCTAATAGGCTTGGATTATTAAAAGAGTATATTTAGAGACCTCTAATATGCGTGGATTATTCAAATACTATATATAGGGACCTCTAATAAGGTGCAGATTATTAAAAGAGTATATTTTGGGGACCTCTAATAGGCTTGGGTTATTAAAAGAGTATATTTAGAGACCTCTAATATGCGTGGATTATTCAAATACTATATATAGGGACCTCTAATAAGGTGCAGATTATTAAAAGAGTATATTTAGGGACCTCTAATAAGGTGGAGATTATTAAAAAAATACGATTTGGGGCCTTAGTGTTGTACGGATTTTTATAAGAATACTTTTTCAGGGTCCTAATACGGTGCGGATTTTTAAAAGAATACTTTCTCAGGGTTTTAATAAGGTGCGTATTTTTAAAAGAATACTTTCTCAGGGTTTTAATAAGGTGCGGATTTTTAAAAAAAGGTTCTAGAGAAGCTGCAGATTTTTAAAATAATACCGTTTCACGGTCTTAATACGGTACGGATTTTTAAAATACTTTTTCAGGGTTTTAATAATGTGCGGATTTTTAAAAGAATATATTTTTAGGGTCTAGAGAATGTGCAGATTATTAAAAAAAATATTTTTTAAGGGGGGTTTAAAAGAATGCTTTTTCAGAATCTTCATAAGCTGCAAATGTCAAAAAAAATATTTTTCAGGATCTCAAAAAATTGCGGATTTTTAAAAAATATCTTTTCAGGGTCTTAATAAGGTGTGGATGTTTAAAAGAGAACAGTTTCAATTTCTTAATAACGTGCGGATTTATAAAAGCTTAATTCTTAGGTTTCCAATAAGTTGCGGATTTAAAAAAAAATATATTTTTCAATCCCTCAATAAGAGTTTTTTTTCAGTGTAGCTCATTTTTTTGCAGCATATTACCCCTCGTGTAAACCCGCCCTATATTATTATCGATTAATATAACCTCAAAGTTATCGGAAAAAAAATTGAAACGGATTTGGATTTTTCTGCAGTTTTTTTGAATTTTTCGCATCCAAGTAGGCTATTAAATTTTATTCTGAGAAGATATTGCATTCCCTGGTGCTTGCAATGAGTCCATTTCAAAATAATTCTTCCTGAGGAGACTTCAATAAAGAATTAAAGGAACCAAAATGCAGAAACCGCAAACTTGCATGGCATTTGTGTATCTGCTGAAGGGAGTTGACCAATTGGATGCATTTCATCCACTCCATAGTACCGCAACTAGTTCCCAGAGTTATATTCCATGAATTGTTTCATTGAACTTCGTTCCGAAACCCCGCCGTTTTGTTTTGCCTTGCCATGATCTGTTTGTTCTGATCTTATCACAAAATAAACAAGATAGGGCATGCAGAGATTAGTCGTAGAGTCGTTAGTCTCAGACAATGATGGTCTCACAACAAGACGCTGCGGATTTATGAAAATTGGCAGGGAATCAGGAGCAGGAAAGTGAGGTTATCACCGGAACCGCAACTGAAATGGAGGACAAGGTTGATAAAATAATCCAATTGGATTTTGGTCATTTCCAATTAATGTTTTTAATCCCTTCCAGGTTCTGAATAACATGGAACATGAGATGCCGAAGTACGACCCCACTATAGAGACCTTTACGGCTCCCGAAAGTGATAAATGGCCAGTTTCGGAAATCATACGCCTGCTACGTTTCTATGCCGGTCATCGTTGCCTGTGGGATGTCGAGCATGAGGATAATAATAATCGTCGAATGCGCCATGCTGCCTTGGTGGATATAACCGCTGCCATGGGAGGCCATCTTACTAAGGACCAGGTTGTACAAAAAATTAATATTATTCGGGCCACATATCGTTATGAAAAGAAACGCATTAAACAGCGTATGAAATTGGGCATGGGATCGAAAACCAAGTTGAAATGGTTTGCCCTGGCCGATGCGTTTTTGAGAAATGTTCCCAAAAAGGGGCAGAAGGGGGAGGTGGGTGGCAAAATTAAAATTTTTTGAAGAGAATTTTATATGAAAATATTTTTTATTTTCTAGGAGGCTCGTAATTCAGACTCTGACCTAGAAGATGCTGTGGTTTTTACCATAAATCCGGAAACATTGGGGCCTTTGTTGCCCCACAAGGCCTTGGGAAAGGGAGAAAATAATTTGGTGGCTGGAGAATTGCCTTGCCAACTTAAAATGGAAAATTTTTCGGATGATAATGAATTCAATGAGGGTCACGAAGAAAGCGACCTTAGATCGGAGGAGGCCATAAAACCCAAACTGGAACAGGTGGAGGAAAATCTCCAACAGCAATTACAAATTTTGAAGGAAGAAAAACTTAATGATTCGGAAATTAAAAAGGAATTTCCGAAAGCCAAACAATGGACCTTGGAGACCTCGTTGGAATTTATAAATCTCCTAAAACAATACCCCATAGTATGCAGCACACACACATCAGAGTCGTGGAAGAGCTCAACAAATTTTCCTCTGCAAACAATAGCCCAAGAAATGCAATGGCCCTTGGAGAGTATTGAAAAACGCTGGCATATCCTGAAAGAGACCGTAACCAAAGAGAGAGAAAAAATATCTCAAGATCCCACCTATCAACCCCCCTATAAATGGTGGCAGGAAACGGAAATGCTGTGGGAAAAGCCAAGGGAAATAAAACCTGAAACCATTTATCTCGATGAAATGAAAAGTCCACCTAGGAACCACACAGATCATGAGGAGGACGACTATGAGGACTATGAAAAACGTTTCGAAAATCCCCTACCCTCAGTGGCGCCCATGTCCAACATGAATGAATCTCTAATGTCTTCCCTATTTCGTGAGGATTTTTCAATGGAATCCGCAACGAATTCCTCTTACCCCATAGAAATGGAAACCGAGAAAAAGATGCCATGTAATAAAAACGTTATGGAAGATGATTTGCTGGAGGGTAAATGGTCCTTGAAACATTCGGTGAAATTTTTACGCCTTTATGGTGTACACAGATGCCTATGGGATTTAAAAGATCCAGATTACCGCTCAAGAGCTCTACGTAATGCTGCCATAGAAGATATTGCCGCCTCAATGGGTCATGGCCTGACCGCTGCCTATGTGGCAAAGAAAATTAAAATTTTCCGCATAACCTATATGCAGCAGAGGAAGCGAATTTTGGAAACCACGCGAAGGGGTGAGAGGCCTGAAATTCTATTGAAATGGTTTCCATTGGCTGATAGTTTTCTAAGGCCACATATTGGTTTGCGTTCGATTAAGGCGGATGTGGAGGAGGTAGTGCCACAATTCGATTTCCAGTATGTCTATGCAAATTTGAATTTAATCGATCCTGGTTTGCTAAATGATTTTCGGGGTAAGGGTACCCAGAATGCCATCGATATTGGGAATAATGAAAATGAACAATCCAGTAATGGGGAGAGTGAGTGATGATCGGAGGACCAAATGCCAAAGGTAATTTTTTAATACTAAATTTATACCCCTTAAAATAAAGAAAAACAACAGAGCTAAGCAGAACTTTGACAGATTTTTTAAACAACACATGTTTTAAATTAGTTTTTCAAGACCATATTTACTTACTTAGTTGGCTTGTGACAGAACTTTCGTTCCATAAGCCGAGCTTTGAAAAGATTTCCAGGCGCGTCGGTCTTTTGCACAGTTTTAAAGACCATTTTCGGCAATGTTGTCCTCCACTTGATCTTTCCATCGTATTTGTGGCCTTCCCCTTCTGCGTGAACCATCAGCTTGGGGCATCTTCATCCATTCTCACAACATGACCTAGCCAACGTAGTCGCTGCAGTTCAATATGTCTAACAATGTCGATGTCCTAGAATAGCTGCTACAACTCATGGTTCATTCGACGGCGATATTCACCGTCAACGCAGATCGCAGGCCTATAGATCTTTCGGAGAATTTTTCTCTCAGACACTCTAAGAGCTGCCTCATCTGCTTGCGTAAGTACCCATGCTTCAGATCCATATAACAGCACGGGTAGTATCAGGGACATACGCAGGGGGGGGCGGCCCGGGCCTCCCCGAAATGAAAATTGTTCACAGTAAATTTATGTTCTCAACAGCGATTTTTTTCATTTTGTACTACCGGGCCCCCCGAAATGAAATCCTGTGTACGTTCCTGGGTAGTATCATCGTTATGTAGAGTGTAAGTTTGGTCTGGCGGGAGGTGTCCTTGCATTTGAGTTGTTTGCTCAGACCATAGAAGCGTCGGTTGGCCATCACTATCCTTCTCCGAATTTCAAAACTGATGTCATTCGTTTATAAGGTATATAAAATCTTTGACTACCTCGAAGCTGTAGTTCTCAACTTCCAGACCCACTTTTGTAGATTTCTTCTCATTTTTTCAAAGGTGGCTGTTACCGCTCTCAATGTTCGACCCATTATGTCGATGTCATAGGTGTAGGCGAGTGACTGGTTTTGTTTGGTGGACATAGTGTCATTTCTGTTCCCCTTTGCGTCTCGTATGACCTTTTCCAGCAGGATGTTAAAAAGATCACACGCCAGACTGTCACCTTGTCTGAATTCTCGTTCGGTATTAAAGGGCACCGAGAGGTCCTTTCCGACTTTAACTGCTGATCTTGTATCAGTTAAAGTTATCCTGCATAGCCGTATTATTTTGCAGGAATGCCGAACGTAGACATGGCTTTAAACACCTATGAACGGATATGGCTATCGAATGCGGCTTTATAGTTGATAGAATAGGTGGAATGTATCGATGTGTTTTTCGTGAGTTTTTCCAGGATTTGGCGCAAAGTGAAAATCTGGTCAATGTGGATTTGCCAAGTCTGAAGCCACATTGGTATGGTCCAATAATGTCAATCACCAGTCGTTCACATAGTACGCTGGATAGCACTTTATATGCGATGGGAAGAAGGCTAATTCCTCTATAGGTGTCACATATCGTCTTGGCTCCCTTTTTGTGCACGGGACACAGGATGCTGAGGTTCCAATCATTGAGCATGCATTCCTCTCGCCAAATTGTACTAATAAGCTGGTGCATGCAACCGACCAGCATCTGACCACCAGTCTTGATTAGTTCGGCTTGTAATCCATCGGCCCCTGCTGCTTTATTATTCTTCAGCCGATTGATTGCTATTCTGACTTCATCTTGGCTAGGTGGTATACACTTTGTATCGTCATCTGTTTTTGGTTCTGGGGTATCCTCTTCACCGCTACTATTTGATACCAGAAGTTTTTCAAAATGCTCCTTCCAGATCCTCAGCACACTGTATCTGTCACCAGGTTTCCTTCCTCATCTCTACAGGAGGATGTGCCTGCACCAAAGCCTTCGGTTTTACTCGTTGGTAAAATTTCCGGACCTCATTCTGACTCCTGTACATCTCGATTTGCTCACGCTTACGTTTTTCTTGCTCTCTCTCTCTCTCTCTCACTCTCTCTATGTTTCTCCTCTCTCCTTTTCTCCCGATAATTCTCTATCGCATTACGTGTTGCTACTGTCTGCAGGGTTGCCCTATACGCTGCGTTTTTCACATCACTATAATTACGACACTCCTGATCGTAGTGGTCTTTGGTACCCAAGTGTTGCTTTTGCTGCAGTTTGTAGGGAGTGGGCAATTCTTTGCTTCTATATTATTATCGGGACAAGGGGGTGCTTTCTTCAAGCAGTTGGGTAAGTTTAGCGGAGTAGGCCTTCGGCTACCTGTTGTGTTTGCAGCTTTTCGACGTCGAGTTTCCGTATTGTGTTAGATCGCACTTTTCCTGCTGCATTAAGACGGGTGCGTACCTTGGCTGCTAGAAGGTAGTGCTCCGACTCGATATTCGCTCCTCGAATCGATCGAACGTCTATTATACACTGGCGGAATGTATTCCGTCTATCACAACATGATCGATTTGTTGTTCTCGTTGTTCGATCGGGAGAAATCCAAGTGACCTTGTGTATATCGAGATGCTTGAATCTGGTGTTGCTAACTACCATGTTTTTTACTGCCGCGAAGTCAATCATCCTCATGCCGTTGTCTGATGTTTCTTCATGAAGGCTGAATTTTCCGACGGCGACCGATTTTTGCATTAAAATCTCCTAGCAGAATTTTAATGTCTTGACCAGGGCAACGTTGCCTTGTTGGGACCCCGGAAAAAATTATTTTAAAAATCCACGCCTTGTTGGGACCCCGAAAAAAATTATTTAAAAAATCCACGCCTTGTTGGGACCCCGAAAAAAATTATTTTAAAAATCCACGCCTAGTTGGAACCCCGAAAAAATTATTTTAAAAAGCCACGCCTAGTTGGAACCCCGAAAAAATTATTTTAAAAATCCACGCCTTGTTGGAACCCCGAAAAAAATTATTTTAGAAATCCACGCCTTGTTGGGACCCCGAAAAAAAATACTTTAAAAATCCACGCCTTGTTGGAACCCCGAAAAAATTATTTTAAAAATCCACGCCTTGTTGGAACCCCGAAAAAATTATTTTAAAAATCCACGCCTTGTTGGGACCCCGAAAAAAAATTATTTTAAAAATCCACGACTTGTTGGGACCCCGAAAAAAATATTTTAAAAATCCACGCCTTGTTGGGACCACGAAAAAAATTATTTTAAAAATCCACGCCTTGTTGAAACCCCGAAAAAATTTATTTTAAAAATCCACGCCTTGTTGGGACCCCGAAAAAAATTATTTTAAAAATCCACGCCTTGTTGGGACCCCGAAAAAAATTATTTTAAAAATCCACGCCTTGTTGGGACCCCGAAAAAAAATTATTTTAAAAATCCACGCCTTGTTGGGACTCCGAAAAAAATTATTTTAAAAATCCACGCCTTGTTGGGACCCCGAAAAAAATTATTTTAGAAATCCACGCCTTGTTGGGACCCCGAAAAAAATTATTTTAGAAATCCACGCCTTGTTGGGACCCCGAAAAAAATTATTTTAAAAATCCAGGCCTTGTTGGGACCCCGAAAAAAATTATTTTAAAAATCCACGCCTTGTTGGGACCCCGAAAAAAAATTATTTTAAAAATCCACGCCTTGTTGGGACCCCGAAAAAAATTATTTTAAAAATCCACGGCTTATTAAATTGAAAAAAATTATTTTAAAAATCCTCGCCTTGTTGGGACCCCGAAAAAAATTATTTTAAAAATCCACGGCTTATTAAATTGAAAAAAATTGTTTTACAAAATCCCCGTTTTCCAATTCAACACCACCAATTATAACCGCATAAAAATGACCCAAATTACTCTTAACGTGGCAAAAAGCGAATTGGTGTTGTCTGTTGAAATGCCAAGTGAATTGTGGCTGGTTAACACAAAAAAATTAAATATTCTTATCGAAATGCAAAAATCACATTGTAATATGCAAGAACAAAAATACTCAACAAAAACAACAACAACAAATCAAAAAATGCATTATGGTTGTTACCAACAAAACGTGTTCAATGCATTCATTCATATCCCATAAGCCAACCGGCCAGCCAGCTAAACGATCTTTACAACCAAATGTTGGCATCAAACATGTTTGAAGGCAACCAGGTAAGAGCGGCTAATAAAAAACCAATCCAACTAGAGGTATTTAAAATAATCTTCTTTACTTCCTTTCAGATTGTAACACCACATTGGAACACATTCCGATTCTATTATGAAGAATAGCACCAATTCGAATGGGGGGTTTTTACAACATCTTCTACACATCATTATTAAATTAATAACTTCCATAGGCCATATTTGGCCAGCGTTGTGATAGAACAATGCTACAATATCTTATGGACCATTTAATTTAGCAAACCATTCAAATAAGACATTCAAACAGTCGGGCCATTGTTCATCTATTCCGCCGACAATGAATGAAAAACAAATTCAAGAAGACTTCAAGCGGGTTGTTATGCAAGTAAGTAGAATACTAAATTCTGAACATCATTTAGATCATCAAGAAAATGGAGGATTGTGAAATCATATTGGAGGTCACATCTTTGACGTATTTGCATTTAAAGTTATACACATTATTTTATGGATCTTGAATCCACGCCTTATTAGGAAGCTGAAAAAATTCTTTTAAAAATCCACGCCTTATTAGGACCAAAAAAAAAATTCTTTTAAAAATCCACGCCTTATTAGGACCAAAAAAAAAAAAAATTCTTTTAAAAATCCACGCCTTATTAGGACCAAGAAAAAAATTCTTTTAAAAATCTACGCCTTATTAGGACCAAGAAAAAAATTCTTTTAAAAATCCACGCCTTATTAGGACCAAGAAAAAAATTCTTTTAAAAATCCACGCCTTATTAGGACCAAGAAAAAAATTCTTTTAAAAATCCACGCCTTATTAGGACCAAGAAAAAAATTCTTTTAAAAATCCACGCCTTATTAGGACCAAGAAAAAAATTCTTTTAAAAATCCACGCCTTATTAGGACCAAGAAAAAAATTCTTTTAAAAATCCACGCCTTATTAGGACCAAGAAAAAAATTCTTTTAAAAATCCACGCCTTATTAGGACCAAGAAAAAAATTCTTTTAAAAATCCACGCCTTATTAGGACCAAGAAAAAATTCTTTTAAAAATCCACGCCTTATTAGGACCAAGAAAAAAATTCTTTTAAAAATCCACGCCTTATTAGGACCAAGAAAAAAATTCTTTTAAAAATCCACGCCTTATTAGGACCAAGAAAAAATTCTTTTAAAAATCCACGCCTTATTAGGACCAAGAAAAAAATTCTTTTAAAAATCCACGCCTTATTAGGACCAAGAAAAAAATTCTTTTAAAAATCCACGCCTTATTAGGACCAAGAAAAAAATTCTTTTAAAAATCCACGCCTTATTAGGACCAAGAAAAAATTCTTTTAAAAATCCACGCCTTATTAGGACCAAGAAAAAAATTCTTTTAAAAATCCACGCCTTATTAGGACCAAGAAAAAAATTCTTTTAAAAATCCACGCCTTATTAGGACCAAGAAAAAAAATTCTTTTAAATATGCACGCCTTATTTGGAAGCTGTGGGTCTGGCAGTAAACTGAGAAGGATAGTGATGACCAACAGATGCTACTATGGTCTAAGTAAGCAGTTTAGAAACAAGGCCACCTCACGCCAGACCGAACTCACACTCTACAAGACGTTGATACTACCCGTGCTGTTATATGGATCTGAAGCATGGGTACTTACGCAAGCGGATGATACAGCTCTTGGACTCTTTGAGAGAAAAATTCTCTGAAGGATCTATGGGCCGACCTGCGTTGACGGTTAATATCGCCGTCGAAACACTGCGCGCCTGGAAATCTTTTTTAAGCTCGGCATATGGAACGAAAGTTCTGTCACAAGCCAGCTATGTAAGTACGGAAATGCAGGTCTCTAAAAAAATATATTTTTAAAATCCATGCCTTATTAGGACCAAGAAAAACATTATTTTAAAAATCCACGTTTTAAAAAAATATATATATTTTTTGTCATGGCATTGCGAACCATCTAAACACTTTACGATGTTAATAACCTCTTCGGTGTGTGTTATTACTCTTCCACCTCCCTCCATCGCTGGCCCATAAACGACCTTTTTCATACATTATTTCATTTCTTTGCCATTATTTCTACCGCAAGTTTTTTTATGAACCGCAAAATTAATGCGATCCGACTGGCATACTTTTAATGCCACTTGCCGAAGTTGTTGCTCTTCATTCTGATACCAGAATGAAGATGAAGCAACCTCTCGAGTCTAATAATTGAAATAATTATTAAGTGAATAACGAAAACAACTCGTTGATGTCTTTCACACTTCTCTTCGGGTGGTAGAACAAACATTATTGGCGGGTAAATGCCACAGTTATCAATCGTTTATGTGGAAAATCGGAATATGCGCTGAGGACCCCAACCAGAAGAAAATGAGAAGCAATTGCATTTATTTCTATGGAGTTTTTCTTCGTTTGCTTCAGTTTTTTCTCTACTTTTTAGTATTCAGATTCTTTACAATCTACCTGTATTTTAAGAGACTGGTTATTTGAAGGTTATGTTATGTAAATGTATGGTGGTGTACCCTTGTTGTGTGACCCTTTTCTTCTTCGAAAATGTTCTTAAGATTTGATTAATGAGAATGATATGGCAATTTCCTCCATCAAACGGTTGGTTTGGAGTTTGGAAAATCCAAAACAAGGTGATGACTGATGGGATTTGGTTTGATGTTAACGGTTAAGTAATTGTAGGTTATCTAATCTTGTGTAGAACAACAAATTGTTGAGCATTTAAAAGACCATCAAGAGATACAGAAAATAAGGTAAAGGTTCAACTAGCTTTAACATATTTTTTCTTATTTGATTCCGTTTAGAAATAATTACTTGTTTTTATTTTTTAGATCGAGAAACATATTTCCAATACTTGAAACAAATCGGAAAAATATGCTTGACGTATTTGCATTTAAAGTTATATCCTGAATCTATGCGGAAAAAAATATGCTTGACATATTTGCATTTAAAGTTATATCCTGAATCTATGCGGAAAAAATATGCTTGACATATTTGCATTTAAAGTTATATACTGAACCCTAAAAAAAATTATTTCAAGAATCCACGCCTTATTAGGAACCCTAAAAAAAATATTTCAAGAATCCACGCCTTATTAGGAACCCTAAAAAAATTATTTCAAGAATCCACGCCTTATTAGGAACCCTAAAAAAAATATTTCAAGAATCCACGCCTTATTAGGAACCCTAAAAAAATTATTTCAAGAATCCACGCCTTATTAGGAACCCTAAAAAAATTATTTCAAGAATCCACGCCTTATTAGGAACCCTAAAAAAATTATTTCAAGAATCCACGCCTTACTAGGAACCCTAAAAAAATTATTTCAAGAATCCACGCCTTATTAGGTACCCTAAAAAAAATATTTCAAGAATCCACGCCTTATTAGGAACCCTAAAAAAATATTTCAAGAATCCACGCCTTATTAGGAACCCTAAAAAAATTATTTCAAGAATCCACGCCTTATTAGGAACCCTAAAAAATTATTGCAAGAATCCATGCCTTATTAGGAACCCTAAAAAATTATTCCACGCCTTATTAGGAACCCTAAAAAAATTATTTCAACAATCCACGCCTTATTAGGAACCCTAAAAAAATTATTTCAACAATCCACGCCTTATTAGGAACCCTAAAAAAATCATTTCAACAATCCACGCCTTATTAGGAACCCTAAAAAAATTATTTCAACAATCCACGCCTTATTAGGAACCCTAAAAAAATTATTTCAACAATCCACGCCTTATTAGGAACCCTAAAAAATTATTTCAAGAATCCACGCCTATTTGGGTACCTCAAAAAATATTCTTTATAAAATCCACGCCTATTTGGATACCTCAAAAAATATTCTTTATAAAATCCAAGCCAATTTGGGTACCTCAAAATATATTTTTATAAAATCCACGCCTATTTGGATACCTCAAAAAATATTCTTTATAAAATCCAAGCCAATTTGGGTACCTCAAAATATATTTTTATAAAATCCACGCCTATTTGGGTACCTCACAAAATATTCTTTATAAAATCCACGCCAATTTGGGTACCTCACAAAATATTCTTTATAAAATCCACGCCTTATTAGGAACCTCAAAAATATTCTTTATAAAATCCACGCCTTATTAGGAACCTCAACAAATATTCTTTATAAAATCCACGCCTTATTAGGAACCTCAACAAATATTCTTTATAAAATCCACGCCTTATTAGGAACCTAAAAAAATATTCTTTATAAAATCCACGCCTTATTAGGAACCTCAAAAAATATTCTTTATAAAATCCACGCCTCTTTGGGTACCTCAAAATATATTCTTTATAAAATCCACACCTTATTAGGAACCTCAAAAAATATTCTTTATAAAATCCACGCCTATTTGGATACCTCAAAAAATATTCTTTATAAAATCCACGCCTCTTTGGGTACCTCAAAAAATATTCTTTATAAAATCCACACTTTATTAGGGACCCTAAAAATTATTTTATAAATCCAACCCTTTTAGATACCAGAAAATAGTATTCTGCGAAAAAAGCCAGGCCAAAATCTAATATCTGAAGCTACTGTGTGTTACTTTTCCAAATTAACAGGAAGTGACCCCAAGCTAAATCTGAAACTACAAGTGACATTTGTGCACTTCTGCAAGATATAAATCTCCATGTGAAATTTTTTCCACAATAAAAGTTCCCGACATAAAGCATTTCATATTAAATACTCCAGTTCTCTTCGGGTGGAGAAAATTACTAGAGTCACAATAACATTGTTACGACGATCTATTGTTGTGGAGTTTTTGCAACAATTTCATTGCCTTCGGCAGCGCATAATTTTTGCGGGAAGTCAAGACGATCGAACAAAAACCTGCAAGTCTTCTATGGAAAATTAATTAACATAAGAAGACAATGGCATGTCGGAGATTTTTTTACCCATCCATATTCGCTACTTTTTGTTTTGCTTTAAAACTTCTTGAGCTGCTGTTGTTGTTTTCTTAATCGCTGAAAATGATAATCTATAGCTGCAGAAGAATGAGAATGTGAAGATAAAATATTTAGCAGAGATAGGAATAAAAACTCCGAAGAAGAATACGAAACTCTGAAACATGTTCAGAATAAACGTTACATAGAACAACAATATGCGGACATTGATGTCGCCATTGGGGCAAAGAAAAAATAATAAAAGAATACTAACATGGCCTCGTGTTAAGAAAAAGGGTAACTGTTTGAGGTGACAGGATTTCAACCACAATTTGTTTAGGGACGAATTATTTTAAAACTATTTTTACTGTGCCTTTATAAAGCTTGGATTTTTTTAAGTTCCCAATAAGACGTGGATTTTTAAAATAATTTTTTAGGGTATCTAATAAGGCGTGGATTTTGCTCAATTGTCTCTACTAGGAATAACGACATCTACATCGCGTCAAATCTCAGGTCTGGTGATATATAGTTGCTTAGTTTTACGCGTTGGTCCAATGTCATACCTGGCTCGTTCAAGATTCGACCATGTCCAAAGGTACAACTTCGCCAGAGGTTTTGTTCATACAGCCTTAGGGTGCTACGTGCGGCCTGACAATTAATGCTGAGGCCCAAGGGCCCAAAAATTTAGCATTGCCTCCTGGTTCCTGTAACTAAAATCGAGGCGGCTCTTTGTACCTTATCTAATTTACTGGATGTAGACTTGTGGCGCAGACAGTTCCAACACACAAGAGAAGATAGGTTGGGCCTTAACACGGTGTTATACAACCAGTGTATAGTCGATGGTTTTAGCCCCCAGCTTTTCCCAATGGAGTTCTTGCATGCACAGAGTGCAATCAGCATTCTCTTCGCCCGTTCCTCAGCGTTTTTATTCTATCGTAGTTGACAGTCCAGGATTGTGCCGAGGTACATTGTTTCAGGAGATAGATGAAGTTGCACTCCATTTAGTGTTGGTAGAGCAAAAACGCCGAGCTTACGCTTCCTGGTGAACATTACCAGTTCCGTCTTTGTTGGATTTGCACCAAGGCCGTTCGCCCTGGCCCAACGCGACAGCGTCAGTAAGGCTCTTTGC
This sequence comes from Musca vetustissima, assembly GCF_032173495.1. Taxonomy (NCBI): domain Eukaryota; kingdom Metazoa; phylum Arthropoda; class Insecta; order Diptera; family Muscidae; genus Musca; species Musca vetustissima. Next base: position 161,366 of record NW_026877220.1, read on the forward strand.
ATAAGCTCCGAGATTGTTGACGGAAATTTTCCGGAAATCAATATCACCACGTCGTCCCCATAAGCTACAACTTTAATACATTTCCCGTCCAGTTCCATCAGCATATTATTAATTACCAATAGCCATAGCAACTCGCTGAGGCGTGCCTCTAGTTACGGTTTTCCTGATTTTTGTATCCCCCACACTTGAATTTATAATTCTGCTGTTCAGCATTTTATCTATCCAATACGTAAGGGGGGTATCAGGAATGCCAACTTCTTTAAGCGAATGGTTTATGGATTCAAGTTTAACGTTGTTAAAGGCTCCCTCTATATCTACGAAGGCGGCCAGCGTAAAATTTGAATTTTCCATATTCCGCTCTCAATGTAACCTACCATCTCGTGCAGTGCAGATTCTACCGACTTGCCCTTTATATATGCGTGTTGTGAGTTCCTAAGAGAGGTGGTGTCTATACGTCTCCTAATCTCCTGGTCGTCTCAGTCTTTCGAGAGTCTTGAGGAGAAAGGATGATAAGCTAATGGGTCTATAGTCCTTTGGTGCAGAGTGGCTTGGTTTCCCCGCTTTGGGAATGGAAGTAACATTTACCTCGTTCCATAGATCCTGAACCTATTTCGAAAAAATATACTTGACGTATTTGCATTTAAAGTTAGATCCTGAACCTATGCCGGAGAAAATGCACGCCTTATTAGGAACCCCAAAAAATTAATTTAAAAATCCACGCCACAGAATGGCTCGGTTTCCCCGCTTTGGGAATGTAAATAACCTTTACCTCGTTCCATAGATCCGGAACATACGAGAGAGTCAAACACGCCGTATAGATCATCTCAAGGATCAGATATATACTTGGCGAGGCAAATTGATGCATCGCCGGTATGATTCCATCTGGTCCTGACGATTTATACGGTTTGAATGTATTGACTGTCCATCGTATCTCTCTGTTTCTGTTAACCACCTTGCCAATGAGATCTAAATCTAGAGTCACAAGAGGCTGAGTGTCATCACGTTCACCGTCGATGGTACCCATACCTTTGCAACCTGAGAAATGAGTATCAGCTAGGAGATTTGGAGTCTCAGAACCAGATTACGACCACGCTCCATCCTGCTTCTTGATACTTCCGATTGACTTTGGATCCTTGAATAGTTATCTTCGAATCAGGAATGCCAACTTCTTTAAGCGAATGGTTTATTGATTCAAGTATAACGTTGTTAAAGGCTTCCTCTATATCTAGGAAGGCGGCCAGCGTAAAATTTGAATTTTCCATATTCCTCTCTATGTAACCTACCACATCGTGCAGTGCAGATTCTACAGACCTGTCTTTTATATATGCGTGTTGTGAGTTGCTAAGAGAGGTGGTGTCTATACGTCTCCTAATCACCTGGTCGTCTCAGTCTTTCGAGAGTCTTGAGGAGAAACGATGATAAGCTAATGGGTCTATAGTCTTTTGGTGCAGAGTGGCTTGTTTTCCCCGCTTTGGGAATGTAAATAACCTTATCTCGTTCCATAGATCCTGAACCTATTTGAAAAAATTAACTTGACGTATTTGCATTTAAAGTTAGATCCTGAACCTATGTCGGAATATATATACTTGACGTATTTGCATTTAAAGTTATATCCTGAACCTATGCCGGAGAAAATCCACGCCTTATTAGGAACCCCCAAAAAATTAATTTAAAAATCCACGCCACAGAATGGCTCGGTTTCCCCGCTTTGGGAATGTAAATAACCGTATCTCGTTCCATAGACCCGGAACATATGAGAGTCAAACACGCCGTATTGATCCTCTGAGATATACACTTGGCGAGGCAAAATTGAAGCATCGCCGGTATGATTCCATCTGGTCCTGACGATTTATACGGTTTGAATGTATTGACTGCCCATCGTATCTTATTTTTGTAACCACCTTGCCAATGAGATCTAAATCTAGAGTCTCAAGAGGCTGAGTGTCATCACGTTCACCGTCGATGGTACCCATATCTCAGCTAGGAGATTTAGAGTCTCAGAACCAGATTACGTCCACGCTCCATCCTGCTTCTTGATACTTCCGATTGACTTCGGATCCTTGAATAGTAATCTTCGAAACCTAGCAACGTCGTTGACTCCTGTCGACTCACAGAAATTTATCTTTGCAACCTGGGAAATGAGTGTCAGCTAGGAGATTTAGAGTCTCAGAACCAGAGTCCGTCTACGCTACATCCTGCTTCTTGATACTTCCGATTGACTTCGGCACCTTGGATAGTAATCTTCGAAACCTAGCAGCGTCATTGACTCCTTCTATCGACTCACAGAAATTTATCCAAGACTGTTTTCTTTGCGCGTTTGATCTCACTCTTGTATTTGTTGAAATTTTGCTTTTAGGGGCCTTCTAAAGCTTGAATAATTTTTAAGAATATTTTTTGGGAGCCTTCTATGGCATGAATAATTTTTAGGAATATTTTTAGCGGCCTTCTAAGGATAGACTATTGTTTAAGAATACTTTTTGGGGTCATCTAAGGCATGAATTATTTGTAAAAATATTTTTAGAGGCCTTCAGAGAGCCTACTAAAGTTTTAAGATTATTTTTAGGGACCTTCTAAGGCTTGGAAAATTTTTAGAAATATTTTTAGCGACCTTCTAAGACTCGATTAGTTTTGAAGAATATTTTTTGGGGACCTTCTAAAGCTTGAATAATTTTTAAGAATATTTTGGGACCTTCTAAAACCTTTCTTTTTGTAGGAAACTTTAAACGCTTGAATATTTTCAAAGAATATTTTCTTTAAATGATAATTTTTTAAAGAATATTTTTTTCATTGATCCCGTTACGTGAGATTTTTTTAAAGAATATTTTATCAGACTGAATATTTTCCACATCTTATCATTCTCATTGCAAAAAAATAACCTAGCCGAACATAACAATTGACTTCCCTCAACTACAAATGATACCGGTTTATGGTCATTTCCTCAGAAGAACATATCAGCATTCGGACTCTTAAGAAGCAAACAGAAAAAAAAAACATACAGACAGTCAAGAAAAAAAAAGAGGTAACAACTAACCAATCACCTTGGTCAGAGAATACAACCACATATGTCGACTGTTGTTGACTACAAGGCTAAAACGAGTTGTTGACTTGTTTATACGCTAAAACAAAATAGGTTCGACAAGGGGTTCACAGCCTGGAGAAGACGGGGTACATAGCAGCATAGCAGAGGAAAAAAGGTGTGATATGGGGTCAACTTTTTTGTATTGTCTGGATGATGACCGAGACGACTTGTTTATAGAAGGCAAAAAGGAAGATGACAAAATAAGGACACACAGAGGCTTAGTTGTATGGCATGGTAGGATTTTGTCCAGCACAACTTGGCCTTTACTTCTTCTTCGTGGCTAAATTTTTTATTCCCTCTGTCGCACATTAAAAAACAGTTTACATAGAAATGCATTAAAATTCTACATAACGCAGTAGCTGGACATGCTACTCAGAAAACGATGAAGACGAAGGAGGAGAAAAAAGAGCCAGGCAGGAAAACTTGTCCATCCAGATCCATACGTTCGCAGCAACGCCATAAAAAAACATGCGAAGAAGAAACAGTAGTTAAGGAAAATATCAAAAAACAAGATTTTGGATTTTGTTTTTTTTTCTGCGTTTGCAAAAATGTCACTTCTTCTGCTTGGCAATTACGAACCTGTCCGAACATTTGAAATAATTTAGATTTGCAACAAACAAATTCCTCAAATTAAAGATTTTCTTGAAATTTCGACCAGTTTTTCCATGTGGCCGGTAGAAGCCACTATTTCCATTGCCAAATGGAATGCAGCAACACTTCGGTTTTTATTTCCCCACACAAAGTAATCGGGTTAAAGAATTAAAAAATATTATTTAATAACTTCGTTTTTTATTAAATTGTTAGAATTCGCATGGTATGGAATGATGGGTTTAACCTAGAAACGGTTTTTTTTTTGGTTTCAATGTGGGGAATTGGGTAATAAGTTAATTCGGGAATTATAAGGAAAAACACCAAGAGGCACCCTAATTAGAATTCAAAAGAAAAAGGAAATATTCTTAATAATATCCCTATTTAATTGGGCGCCACTAAAAATATTCTTTAAAAAAATTCCCAACTATAATTTAAAAATTATTTGTTAGAACCTACAATAGGTTAGGTTTAGGCACCCTAATTAGAATTAAAAAGAAAATCACAATATTCTTAAAAATATCCCAAATTAATTGGGCGCCACTAAAAATATTCTTTAAAAAACCCCCCAACTATAATTTAAAAATTATTTGTTAGAACCTACAATAGGTTAGGTTAGCCACTTATGTGGCTGCAGCACTCTGAGACCATTAGGTCCATTGTGATCATCCACGAGAAGAAAAGAGATAAGGACAGATCTATAGGGGAGAGAAGATTGGGGAAATAAAGAGAGATGAGAAGCTTCAGAAAGATATAAAAAGGGTAAGATTGGAATAAGGTCGATGGCTATAGAAATCAGACAGAAGATATATTACGTATCAATGTTGCACTTTCCTATCCGCTTTAGGTTTCTAATTATTCTGTAGATTAGAGCAGGTTCGGTTGTTGAGAAGAAGCTAAGATTCGGTAGAAAATGAGCACCCACTAGTCTGTGCCGCCTGTGAGCCAGGGCTGGACAGTGACACAGAAGATGCTCAATTGTATCCGTCTCCTCCTCGTCAACGCAGAGTCTACATGGGATATTGCCCTATTATTGCAGGGACCAGTGATGATTCATGTCATCACTCTAATTTCAGCTTTGCTCAGGTTCAACAGTGAGTGCGTTCTTTTGGTAGACAAAAACCTCCAAATGGATCTTGACACATTGCACCTAGGTTCGTTGTGCCAAAGTTCATAGGCTCTTTCGTCGAAGAATGCCTCAAAGTTCGGGTAAAGATGACATATGGGTGGTTTGATTGAGTCATCAGTTGTTAGATCTGTAGATTGAGGTCCTCGTCTAGCTAGTTCGTCCGCTCTTTCATTACCCGAGATGTCACAATGTCCTGGTACCCAACACAATCGATAGCTGTAAGTTCTTCCAATGCTGCTCTACACTTGAGGACGGCCTCAGATTTGTTATAACAACATTTGCTTTAAGAGCCGCTTGACTATCCACAAAGATAGTCACCGGTTCAACGACCTCTGCATCCAGACTTTTTTATCAATTCCGCTGCCTTCCAAATCGCGAAGATTTCAGCTTGAAAAACTCTACAGTTGCACAGTAGACGCCCGCCCCTGTACCTTCTTCCATCATGGATCCGTCTGTATAGAAGGCCAGACCGACCAGAGGAGGGTTACTTCGGTTCCAGTCGTCTCTACTAGGAATAACAACATCTACATCGTCAAATCTCAGGACTGGTGATATATGGTCGTTTAGTTTTACGCGTAGGTCCAATGTCATACCTGGCTCGTTCAAGATACGGACATGCCCAAAGGTACAACTTCGCCATAGGTTTTGTTCTTGCAGCCTTAGGGCGCTACACGCGGCCTGATACGTAATGCTGAGGCCCAGATGCCTAAAATTCAGCATTGCGTTCAGGTCTGCTTGTGGCGTACTCCTCCTGGTACTGCTCCTGTGGCATACTAACCTTGATGAGGTGTACCTCCCTCTCCGAGATCAAATTCGCGTCTCGCCCCACGAATTTGCGGAGATACGAAACAGCACGCTTGTAATGTTTCGCGTCAGCTACTTCTCGGGCCTTCCCAACCTTTAGAGCCGCTGTCCGTTGCTGGGGTCTCGACAGATTCCCCATCGTCGGACGCGTAGGCCCAAAGGTACAACTTCGCCATAGGTTTTGTTCATGCAGCCTTAGGGCGCTACGAGCGACCTGACACTTAATGATGAGGCCCAGGAGCCTAAAATTCAGCATTGCGTTCAGGGCTGCTTGTGGCGTACTCCTCCAGGCACTACTCCTGTGGCGTATTACCCTTGATGAGGTGTACCTCCATCTCCGAGATCAAATTCGCGTCACGCCCCACGAATTTGCGGAGGTACGAAAGAGCACGTTTGTAATGTTTCGCATCAGCTACTTCTCGGGCCTTCCCAACCTTTGAGCCGCGGTCCGTTGCTGGGGTCTCGACAGATTCCCCATCGTCGGACATCGCCTGCGTCGCAGATTGCCTCTGAAGTTTGTCGGCGGTTGTCGACACAGGACCTGTTGTAGTCAGACTTGAAGTTGGTCGGTCAACAGGGTCTGCGCTTCCTTCGTTACTGCTACAGCAATCCCCCTGTGTAGACTTGGCTGGGATCACCGTGGTGTCCAAATCATCAGATCAGTTAGGGTAACATTCAGTAGCAGTTCCTCCACATTGCCCTTCCGGTACCAGTCTGTCTAACTGGTCGAAGAGTTCCTTATTTTGCCTCCTCTAGACTATTGCGGATAGCGCTTAGAGTACCGTGTAGGTCGTGCCCTCCCAGAACTACAGTCCTGTCAGCCAGAGACTAATTTTCATCAGTCTTGACATGCTAATTTGCCAAAGGAATAGCTGGTTCGTCAACGTTTTGGTTTTGAATTGATGCACTTGTAACAGATACAGCTGCAGGTGCCGCCAAGGCATCCACACCTAGAACAGCCGGATCACAATCGCTTGATCTCGACAACACGTGGCTTGTGACCTCACCAACGATTGCCGCTGGTACTGGGTTATTAATTCCCTGCACCGTAGCTTTATTCTTTTTACTTCTTTGACCCGATCGATTTTGGTCTACGGGGGATCCGAAGATCCCCAAGGTTTCCACGTAGTGCAGAGAAAAGTTGATCTAGGAGACCTAGGTCAGTTTCACACTGCACATCATGGAGACCACCTTCCCATCCGCCACCCGGGAAGACGCGCCTAGTAGGAGATTGGCAGCTCCCCTAGAGCTTACCATAAGGCGTGGACTTTTAAAGATTATTTTTAGGGCCTATCAAGAAAAATCCACGCCGTGTTATGACCTTAAAAATAATATTTACCAGGGAGAAGGGGATCGAGCCAAAGAATAAGCATGCCTGTTTTGATAAGGATCGGTCAAGATTTAGCGGGTCAAATTGACCCTGACTTTTGTGTGAAACATGACAGAATTTGTATTCTATGGTGTATATTTTTACTCCTGAAGGACATAGACCCGACCAGTTGATAGTATATCCAAGAGGAGTGGTTGACCTTCGAATTGATACCAATTATATTGTCGTATGTACCCGGATGTGGGAGTTACATTTTCATATTTAAATATGGTTACGTATTCATATATAGAGCTGATCGCTTTGAAATTGTTCATGAGTATCCAGGTATGGTCAAGGACAACGCCTATAATTTTCGTTGATGATCAGATAATAATTTTGGGATGAAGTGGACCGAAAACTTAATTTTTTGTGTTTTTTTTTTAGTCGATTTATAGGCTACAATTGATAGCCGAACTTCACAACACAAAGGGGAAAGGGAATCTGGACAAGTAATTAGAAGGGCGTTACTGAATATTAGTAATTTTTGTAGACCTCTAGTCGGTGAAGATAGTGCAAATATCTCGAAATATTGCCCAGGCCTGCAATATAGAACCACAGCAAGTTAGACTTTCGTGGTAGTTGTGTAGGGTATCATATGGATCGGCCCCGTCCGACTATACTGCTCCGCTCACTGGTTTAAAAATTATTTTTGGAGGAAAAAATTATTGTGGCATTGTGTATGCCTGCATGCCTGCCCACCTTTTCAATGAAGCGTGAGTAATAAATGTTTTCTTCTTCTTCTTTTTCTTTCTGATTGGAATTATCTACAAAACCCAATTTAAATGTCAGTCATGCCTTGAAAAGGCCAGAAAACAAAAAAATAAAACCCAACAAATTCTAAACATACATGCAACACTTAGAGAATCCCCCAATCGGGTTAGTGCTATAAATCTTTGCTTGGAACAACAAAAACAATGTTGAGCATGCGCGCAGCACACATTGCTCGATTTTTATGTATTTCAATTTTTTGTTTGTGGGTACCTTTAAAGTGCCTCCCAAGATTTTGTTGGCTGTCAACATTTGTGAGTGTGTGTGTTTGCATGTCATCATAGTTCATTGAATGGTAACAGAAGGAGGAGGGGTGAAAAGGGCACATATACAATAATTATATTTTATTTAATATTATAGGTAGAAAGGAACTGGATTTTTATACCCTTCACCACACTGTGGTACAGGGTATTATGTCTTTGTGCATATGTTTGTAACAGGCAAAAGGAAATGAGATTGACACAGGGTTCCTTTTGAGAATATGCATAGAATCACTTTCTAAGTCGATTTATGCATGTCCGTCCGTCCGTCTGTCTGTCCATGTTAAATTGTAAACAAAGTACAGGTCGCATTTATGATCCGAATTGGATGAAATTTGGCACAGGTCACTTATTTGGCCCAAGGACAAACCCTATTGAAATTGGGAAAAATCGGTTCAGATTTAGCTATAGCTCCTATATATATTTTCGTCCGATTTAAGGTAAATGCTGCACCAAAGTTCCTATATATCTTTCGATTTGCACGAAATTTGGCATAGAGTACTGAATTAGGTCCAGAACAAAGTTTCGAGAAAATCGGTTCAGTACCATAGCGTGGTGAAGGGTATAAAAATAATTTTTATTTTGTTGTGAATATTGCCCTGTAAGGGCAATGGAAAAACTCTGAATATATGGCTCCCAAACGGTTTAGATTTTCCAGATGTTCCGAGACTTAACGCCGGTAGAGGAACAATTGGTCACAGTTCGATTACCATTCATGATAATTGTCGTTTCGAGAGACAAAGTGCTATTTGTGGAGCAGTAGTCAATGATTGATTTTTTTTAAGGTAAATGGTGCACCAAAGTCCCTATATATCTTTCGATTTGCACGAAATTTGGCATAGAGTACTGAAATAGGTCCACAATGATGTGTGCCAAGTTTTGAGAAAATCGGTTCAGTACCATAGCGTGGTGAAGGGTATAAAAAAAATTTTATTTTGTTTTGAATCTTGCCCTGTAAGGGCAATGGAAAAACCCTGAATATATGGCTCTCAAACGGTTTAGATTTTCCAGATGTTCCGAGACTAAACGCCGGTAGAGGAACAATTGGTCACAGTTCGATTACCTTTCATGATAATTGTCGTTTCGAGAGACAAAGTGCTATTCGTGGAGCAGTAGTCAATGAGTGATTTTTTTAAGGTAAATGGTGCACCAAAGTCCCTATATATCTTTCGATTTGCACGAAATTTGGCATAAATTACTGAATTGAGTCTAGTATGACGTGTGCCAAGTTTCGAGAAAATTGGGTCAGATTTATATATAGCTCCCATATATATTTTCCTCCGATTTAAAGTAAATGGTGCACCAAAGTCCCTAGATATCTTTCGATTTGCACAAAATTAGGCATTGAGTACTGAATTAGGTCCAGAACGAAGTGTGCCAAGTTTCGAGAAAATCGGTTCAAATTTATGTATAGCTTCCATATATATTTTCGACTGATTTAAGGTAAATGGGGCACCAAAGTTCCTATATATCTTTCGATTTGCACGAAATTTGGCATAGAGTACTGACATAGGTCCAGAACGAAGTGTGCCAAGTTTCAAGAAAATCTGGTCATATTTAGATATAGCTCCCATATATATTTTCGACCGATTTAAGGTAAATGGGGCACCAAAGTTCCTATATATCTTTCGATTTGCACAAAATTAGGCATAGAGTACTTAATTAGGTCCAGAACGAAGTGTGCCAAGTTTCGAGAAAATCGGTTCAGATTTATATATAGCTCCCATATATATTTTCCTCCGATTTAAGGTAAATGGTGTACCAAAGTCCCTATATATCTTTCGATTTGCACGAAATTTGGCATAGATTACTGAATTGTGTCTAGTATGACGTGTGCCATGTTTCGAGAAAATCGGTTCAGATTTATATATAGCTCCCATATTTATTTTCGACCGATTTAAGGTAAATGGCGCACCAAAGTCCTTATATATCTTTCGATTTGCATGAAATTTGGCATAGAGTACTCAAATAGGTCCACAATGATGTGTGCCAAGTTTGGAGAAAATCGGTTCAGATTTAGATATAGCTTCCATATATATTTTCGTCCGATTTAAGGTAAATGGTGCACCAAAGTCCCTAGATATCTTTCGATTGGCACGAAATTTGACATAGAGTACTGAATTAGGTCCAGAACGAAGTGTGCCAAGTTTCGAGAAAATCGGTTCAAATTTATATATAGCTCCCATATATATTTCCGTCCGATCTAAGGTAAATGGGGCTTCCAAGTCCCAAAGTATCTTTCGATTTGCACGAAATTCGGCATGGCGTACTGAGTTAAGTCTAGAATGATGTGTGCTAAGTTTCGTGGAAATCGGTTCAGACTTAGATATAGGATCAGATATATATCTGATCAAATGAAAAATTTAGTATAGGTTGCAGAATGACATGTTTATGGATCCAATTTCATTTTAATGGTCCTTCAAAAATGCGACGTCTGTTAAAATTCATCTGTTGAATATACCCAAAGTGGTGAAGGGTATCATATAGTCGGCACCGTCCGACTATACTACTGTTTTTTTTAATATACCCCTATTTGTAGTGCCCAAAAATATTTTTTAAAAAAATCCACGCCTTTTGTTGGACCTTGAAAATTTATTTTAAAAAATTCCAGATTATTTTTTTGTTATTTATGTGTGCTGAATGACTTTTTGTTTTTGTTCTTCTTCTTCTTCGTTGTATTGGGAGTGAGGCTTGTTAAAATACCAGACCAAATAGAAGATACAAAAAATACAACAACAACGTAGAAAAAATCCAACAGAATTTTAACCAGTTTTGTGAATTGTTTCTGTTTTTGTTTTTTTTATTCTTTCTTTTGGATTTTCTTGAACCATCATGCAGCAGAACAATAACAAGCCCGGCAGAGGCATTCCCATACCCCCATATTCATTGTGTACTCCATGGACTGACTTGTTGTTGTATCTAGAAAAAGATTTATAACTTTGGTTCATTGGGTATCTCCTGGTTAAGAAACCTCTTTTTTTCAAAACACACAATTCAGTTAGTAGAGAGAGAGAGTAAATATTTCTGAGAGAGAATTATGAGAGAGAGAGAACCTCAATTGGTAGATCAAGCCATATTTGTGGCCAGTGTCATATCTGTTCGTTCAAACATGTTGCATGGGATCGCATCAAACCCCACAACTGCTGCTCATTAGACTCTGGCTGGTGTATTGGAATTGTGACTTGGGTTTGGACTCAAAACAGGTAACAGACCGTCGTCGTAGCCACAAATTGGGTTTTCAGTTACTTGAAACGTTTTAAGATGACAAGAAGGTGCAAATTCGAGTCTGTCGAAAACTGCCGTCGTTCGATTTTTTTCTTTCGTTCTTATTGAATAGTTTATAAGACGCGCGTTTGATTTTGCACGGTTTTAAAATATTTATAAAAATATATATTTCAATATTTATTCGCGTTCGTTCATCTTAAAAAAATAAGTAACAAATCAACGGAGAAAAAATATGAAAAATTAAAAAAGTAAAGAAATTATTTTTAAGGCAATTGAAAAAAAATCGAAGTAGAAGCCAAGCAATAGAATCACAAAAAAGGCTATAAGCAAAAAAAAAAAAAAAAAAAGAAGTGGTAATAACATCTGAAAGAAAAAAAAAGAAAGCAAAGTGGAAGCAAAAGAAAAATGTTGAAAAAATGAAGTTAACAAGAAGAATGCGAAAAAATAAGTTAATGATGTGAATAACTGCTGTGATGAGAGTGTGTTAGTTCTGCCAGGGTAGAATGGATTGACAGATTTCCTATATGGGGGAAAATATATAAAATAGCAAAAAATTGTAAAGAAATAAATTATAAAATATAATAAATAAAAAATTTATAAAAAAATTTAAAAAAAAATTAAAAAAATATATATCATAAAAAATTAAAAAATAAAATTATTAAAACTTAAAAAAATTAAAAATTATATAAATAAAAGATATACAATAAAATTTCAAATTATATAAAAAATAACTTACAAGTGAAAAAACGTTAAATTCGGCCGGGCCGAACTTTGGATACCCTCCACCATAGGAATACTTCCAGTTACATGAAATGAAAATATGGGGAACTATAACGACAATTATACCAATCGATTGTAGAAAAAATAAAATCCTTAAAATATTGCAATTTAGAGGGCAAAGTTATATATACCTAAAGCGGGATCAATATTGATAACATGGTGTTGTGGGAATTAGCGAATATTTGTCGTTATAATAATATCAAGGGTTTATTTCTAATTAAGGACCGATATATCCCAATTTCGAAGTTAATACTAATACCCTTCACCACACTGTGGTACAGGATGTTATGTCTTTGTACATATGTTTGTTGCAGGCAAAAGAAGACGACAAATGCATATAATCACCTTCTGTGTCGATTTTTGCATATCCGTCCGTCTGTCTGCCCATGTAAACAAAGTACAGCTCCCATATATAGCATAGCTCCTATATATAGTATAGCTCCCATATATAGTATATATAGCTCCCATATATAGTATAGTGCACCAAATACCCAAAATTTAATCCGATTGGGGCTATGCCAAATCGGGCCGATATAGTCATTCACGAACCTGTCTTACTAGTTTTTTATCTCGATATCCTCCAAAGGAAGAATGATTACAAGAGATGAAAAAATCGACTAAATCGTCTTACAATCCCATACTGTGGTGGAATTACAGCGAATTCGGTTGAAATCTGCACTCAAGAACCCCAAAATACCGAAAATTTGGGGTATCCTTATATGGGGGCTACCCGAAATTGTAGTCAATTCGGTGAAAAAATTCAGGCAAAGCTCCACAAAAACTGAAATTTTGGGGGGGAGCCCTTATATGGGGGAAACCAGAAATAGTGGACCTATATTTATATTTTTAGTGGGGAAATTTGATACTCAATAATAACCCAATGAGCCAATTTTCAGCGAATTCTTTTGAAAAACGCGCTCAAGAACCTTAAAATACCGAAAATTGGGGATACCCTTATATGGGAGCTATGCCTAAACGTGGACCGATATAGCCCATCTTCGAACTTGACCTTCCTGCAGACAAAAAAGACTCAATGCAAAATGTTGGCGATCTATCTCAATTCCTTCAGAAGACGGACGGACAGAAGCGCGGACATGGCTAGATCGTCTTAGAATTTTGCCCGGATCAAGAATATATCGTCATCATAAATGCAAAAGGACGTAACTACACTTTTAGTAATTTTACAGGAGAAGCAAAAAACGTTATAAAATCTATAAAAATGGAGCATGGCTGAATTTTTTTTTTAAGTTTAACCGCACTATAGATGCGTATTTTTTTTCTTAAATAAAAAATATTTTTTTTTTAAAGGTTTTATGTCTGTCAGTTACGACCTTTTGACTTGATATTTTCCGATTGAGACTAATATTTGTACAGCGTAACAAATTGAGTCCGGTGTGGCGTGTGTTAAGTTTTTTGGAAATCGGTTCAGATTTAGATATAGCTTACTTACTTAGCTGGCTTGTTACAAGACGGTTGTCCCATAAGCCAAGCTTAAAAAAGATTTCCAAGCGCGTCGGTATTGTGCGCAAATCCACCGATTTGGAAGACCACGTTCCAAGATGTTGTTTTCTACTTGGTCTTTCCATCTAATTCTAATTCTACGGGAACCATCAGTAGGCTTGTTTTTATATGCCTTTTGAGCTGGGGCATTCTCATTATCCGCACAACATGGCCTAGCCACCGTACTCGCTGAAGCTCAATACGACTGACTATGTCGATGTCCGCGTATAAATTGTAGAGCTTTTGGTTCATTCGACGCCGATATTCACCGTCGACGCAAATCGGCCCGTAGATCTTTCTGATAATTTTTCTTTCAAACACCTCAAGTGCTGCCTCATCTGCTTGCGCAAGTACCCATGCTTCTGATCCATATAATAGCATCAGCGTCTTGTAAAGTGTGAGTTTGGTCTGGCGGGAGGTGGCCTTGCTTGTCAGTTGTTTGCTCAGACCATAGTAGCATCGGTTGGCCATCAAAATCCTTCTCCGATTTTCAAAACTGATGTTATTCGTGTTATTTATGGCGGTACCAAGGTATATAAAGTCTTTAACTGCCTCGAAGCTGTAGTTCTCAAGTTCCACAGTTGGTCCGAGTCTACTGGACGTCTTGCGCGTTGATACCATCAGCCTGGTCTTCTCACCGTTAACTGCCAGACCCACTTTGGCAGACTACTTTTAAATTTGTTCAAAGGTGGCTGTTACCGCTCGCAATGTTCGAACCATTATATCGATGTCATCGGCGTAGGCGAGTAACATGTGTTGTTTAGATATAGCTCGCACATATATTTTCGTCCGATTTATGGTAAATGGTGCACCAAAGTCCTTATATATCTTCTGATTTCCACAAATTTTGGCATAGCGTACTGAATTGAGTCTAGAACGATGTATGTTAAGTTCCGTGAAAATCGGTTCAGATTTAGATATAGCTCCCATATATAATTTAGTAAATAGTGCACCAAAGAGATACAATTAGGCCGATTTTGCACCACCTACTGATGTTTGTATAGGTCAATTCAGGTTTTGGAAAAATCGGTTGAGATTTATATGTAGGTCCTATATATATTTTCGTCCGATTTTTGGTAAACGATGCACCAAAGACGCTAAGATGGGTCGATTGGCACAAAATGCTGTTCGTCGTATAGAAGTTAGTCTAACGTGTGCCATGTTTTGGTGAAAATGGTTCAGATTTCGATGTATCTCCCATATATATATTTTCGTGCGATTTTTTGGTGAATGGTGCACCAAGGATCCAAAATATGGCCGATAGAAACAAAACGTACAGAAATTAATATAACCTAACCTGTAACAAGATTCTTTGAAAGCGGTTCATATTTGGACATAGCTTCCATATATATTTTCGTCCGATTTTAAGTGAATGGTGACATGAAATTTTGCACAACGTACAAAATTGAGCCTAGAATTATTTAATTGCGTTTTATAGAAGTACAGACATAGCCCATATATATTTGACACAATCCGTGGAAAATTAAGGATTCTGGCTAATTTAGGTATTTTTTTAAATGAATTCCTATAAATTAATAAGAGCTTGTTTAAGTGTTTTTTTTATTTATTTTTAAATTACAAAACAATATTTGAAATAATTAAAATTTAATTTTTATTTATTTTATTGTGTTTAGGTCACAAAATATGTAAAATAAAAATTATAAAATCAACATAATAATAATTCAAAACGTATTAAAAAATACATTAAAGATAATACATCAAGTGCAAAGTGCAGTGAAAATAAAAATGAGATAATTTTCTTAACAAAAAAAAAAAAAAAAAAAAAAAATAGAAAAATTATTACAAAAAAAGTACAAAGAAGTGAAAATTTAGTGGTTTCAAACCCTTCATTAAAATAAAGAGAGAAAAAAATGTTCAAAATCCATAAAACCATTAATTCATGGAAAATAAGGTGCTAAAATCGTAATCTATGTTATATGTGCCCATTAAATAAAAAAAAAAACATAAATTGTTCAAAGTACAAAAAAAAAAACATCATCATTATCAACAATCATTAACAGAAAAAAAACAACAATAACTACATTACTAATATCCTCAGGCAGCCAAGGCCACATTTGGCCACATCATCATCATTACAACTACACTCTCTCTCCTACAAATCATCAGCAGCAGAAGCAGTCAGCATATTGAAAATCCATTTAGACCAACAACCACCAGACTTTTTCTACATCTCCATCTTCTTCTTCATGTCCTCTTTGCATTCCCTTTATTCATTCACTATTGAGGAGTATTAAAGGAATACAAAAGGAAAAGAAAGAAACCCAAGAAAAATACAGGTGGATATATGTAATAAAAATACACAAACAACAACAACAAAAATACCAAACAACACCTTTAAATTGTGTTGATATTGTGGCCCAAAGATTCGATCACACAGGTCATTGCCCAAAAAACCATCAAAGGCGATTGGTGGTGACAACTTCCTTCACTAGCAGTGACCCTTGTTGCAGTTGATCTCAACCATCATCATCATCAGCATTATCATCGCTATCACCATCATCGTAATAGCCACCAGTCAACGTATTCCCAAGTAACTTGTGGTTGGATTACAATTATTGGTTTTGTTGTTGTTGTCTACATCGAAACGGAGTGAAAGGATATTTGTTACATTATATTTAAATGGATAATGTTAATTAAGTAAGTTGTTGCCTTTTTTATTATTTTTTTTTATTTTTTTTAATTGTAATTATAAAAAATAGATATATAAATTGTCTAATCTTAGTAGAAAGTTCAAGTGTTAATTTGAAATTAAATCTGAAAAAAATACAAGGAAGTGAAAGGAAAGATAAATAGGCGAAAGATTGAAAAAATGAAAATGAAATGCAACTAGAAAGTCAAGTTCACAATGGACCCAAATGTCCCAGAAGATTTCATTTTAGCGGTTGGGTGTAAGGGGGAAAAATATTCTTCATCAAATTCTACTATAGGTCGCGGAACACAAGAAACCTGCAGCTATTATATATACCCTGGAAAAATCGGGAGAAATAGGGGTTTACAAACAATAAAAATAGGTTTTGGGATCTTTGAGGGTTAATTCAGTTTAGGGGTCAAATGTCCTTCAAGATTTGATTTTAAGGAATGGTTGTACAGGGGAAAAATATTCTTCATAAAATTCTACTATAGGTCACTAAACACAAGAAACCTGTAGCTGTCATATATACCATTGAAAAAATCGGGAGAAATAGGGGTATATATACAAGAAAAATATTTTTGTGAGATTTTGAGGGTTAATTCAGTTTAGGGGTCAAATGTCTTTGAAGATTTGATTTTATGGGATGGGTGCAGAGGGGAAAACTATTCCTCATAAAATTCTACTATAGGTCACCGAAGACAAGAAACCTCTAGCTCTCCGACTTCCCATTGAAAAATTTAGAGAAATAAGGGTATATATACAAGAAAAATATTTTTGTGGAATGTTTAGGGTTAATTCCGTTTAGGGGTCAAATTCCCTTGAAAAATTGATTTTAAGAGATGGGTTTCAATGAAAAAAATATTCTTCACAAAATTCTTCTATAGGTCACCGAAGACAATAAATCCATAACTGGAATATATACCCTTGAAAAAATCGGCACAAATCGGCACGTAGGTATAAAAACCTAAACAAACACAACATATTTTTGTCTGATTTTTAGTGCAATTTTCGTTTAGAGGTCCAATGTCCCAAAAGATTTTATTTTAGGGGTTGGGTGTTAAGGAAAAAAATATTCTTGATAAAAAACTATTATAAGTCGCCGAACACAAGAAATCGGTAACCCTTGCAAAAATCGGGATATATAAAAAAATATATTTTTGTGGGATTTTTAAGGTTAATTTCGATATGGGGTCTTATGTCCTATTTCAATTTATTTCAGACAATTGGTGTCTATGGAAAAAATATTCTTCACAAAATTCTACTATGGGTCACCGAATACAATAAATCGGTAACTGGTGTATATACTCTCGAAAAAATCAGGAAAAAATGGGGTATATAAACACAAAACTATTTTTGTGGGATTTTTAAGGGTTAATTCAGTTTAGCGGTCAAATGCCCTTGAAGATTACATTTTAAGGGATGGGTTTCAATAGAAAAAATGTTTTTCGTAACAGTGATATATACCTTTGAAAAATTCGGACAAATATGAATAAAAAAAACAAACAAATAGTGGAAGGAAAGATAAATAGATGAAAATGAAATGCAACTAGAAGGTTTAATTTTAGGGATTGGGTGTTAAGGAAAAAATATTCTACATAACATTCTACTATAGGTCGCCGAACTCAAGGAACCTGTAGCTATCATATATACCCTTAAAAAATCGGGGTATATAAACAAACAAATATTTTTGTGTGATTTTTAAGCTTAATTTCGATATGGGGCCTTATGTCCCATTTCAATTTATTTCAGACAGTTGGTGTCAATGGAAAAAGTATTCTTCACAAAATTCTACTATAGGTCGCTGAACACAAGAAATCGGTAACTGTTGTATATACCCTTGAAAATGTCAGGAAAAATCGAAGTATATATAAACAATAACATTTTTTGTGAGATTTTTAAAGTTAATTTCGATTTGGGGTATTATGCCATTTTTAAATTCATTTCAGACAGTTAGTGTCAATGAAAAAATATTCTTCACAAAATTCTACTATAGGTCGCTGAACACAAGAAATCTGTAGCTATCATATATTCCCTTGCAAAAATAAGAAAAAATCGGGGTATATAAACAAAAAATATTTTTGTGGGATTTTGAAGGTTAATTTCGATATGGGGCCTTTTGTCCCCTTTTAATCTATTTCAGATAGTTGGTGTCAATGGTAAAAGTATTCTTCAAAAAATTCTACTATGGGTCACCGAATACAAGAAATCGGTAACTGGTGTATATACCCTTGAAAAATCAGGAAAAAATTGGGGTTTATAAACAAAAAATATTTTTGTGGGATTTTGAAGGTTAATTTCTTCGATATGGGGCCTCATGTCCCATTTAAATTCATTTCAGGCAGTTAGTGTCAATGAAACAAATATTATTCACAAAATTCTACTATAGGTCGCCGAACACAAGAAATCTGTAGCTATCATATACTCCCTTGCAAAAATAAGAAAAAATCGGGGTATATAAACAAAAAATATTTTTGTGGAATTTTAATTTCGATTTGGGGCCTTATTTCCCATTTAAATTCATTTCAGACAGTTGGTGTCGATGGAAAAAAATATTCTTCACAAAATTCTATTATAGGTCACCGCAGACAAGAAATCGGCAACTGTGATATATACCCTTGAAAAATCGAAACATACACAGAAATATAAACAAAAAATATATTTTTGAAATATTTTTAGGGTTATTTTCGTTTAGGTGTCAAATGCTCCACCAGATTTAATTTTAGGCGACCGAGGACAAGAAATTCGTCACTGTGGTATATACCCTTGAAAGTAAACAGTAGCTATTATATATCCCCTTGAAAAATCGGAAGAAGTAGGGTATATAAACAAATTAATATTTTTTTTGATAGTTTTAGGGTTAATTTCGTTTAAGGGTCGAATGACCAACATAACCTTATTTTAAGAAGTTGATGTCAATGGAAAAAATATTCAACATACGATTCTACTATAGGTCATCGAGCACAAGAAATCTGTAACTTTCATTTATCCTCTTAAAAAAATCGCATAAATAGGGGTGCATAAACAAAAAAAAATATGTTTATAGGATTCTTACGGTTAATTTTCTTTTGGAGCTCATAAGTCCCCCTAACCTCATTTTAGGAAGTGGATGTCAATGGAAAAATATTCTCTATTAAATCCTACTATAGGTCATCGAACACAAGAAATCTTTATATACTTGGAAAAGTCGATACATATAAGGAATATAAAAAAGAAAAATATTTAATATATTTTAAAAGATTTATTTCATTTGAGGGTTAAATTTGCCTCATAACCTAATTTTTGGGAGTTGATGCCAATGGAAAAAATATTCTTCATAAAATTCTACTATAGGTCACCGAACACACAAAATCTGTAACTTTGATATATCCCCTTGAAAAATCCGCACAAATAGGGATGCATATACAAAACAATTATTTTTATGGGATTTGTACGGTTAATTTGTTTTTAGGGGTCAAATGTCACACATAACCTCACTGTAGGGATTTTGTGGCAATGGAAAAAATCTTCCTCATCAAATTCTACTATAGGTCTTCGACGAAAAGAAATCGGTATATTGGACATATAGCATTGAAATTATATAGGTTTATATTGAAATCAGGTATTATTTTGGACCTTTTCATGTTTTTCACATTTCGCACAAAACTTTATTTTCGAAGCTTGGTATTGAAGATGGAATTATTCTCCATCAAATTTCACTATAGGTCACCGACGAAAATTAATCGGTATATTGGATATTAAGTATCGAAATTCAACTAACAAATTTGGTATACAGAAATAAATTGAATTTTGGACCTTTTGCAGATTTGGCCCAATTTTTCGTTTTAAACTTTTTTAGGAGCTTGATATCAAAGGGAAAAATTTTCTGCATCAGATTTCACTATAGGTCACCGAACAAATAAAATCGGGATATAGGGTATATAACATAGAAATTCGAGTAGCAAATTTGGTATTTGGAAATATATTGAAAATTGGTATAACTTTGGACCTTTTTTCAATTTGGGCCAAATTTTCCATTAAAACTTAATTATTGCAGTATGCTATCAAAGGGAAAATATTGTTTATCAAATTTCACTATAGGTCACTGACGTCAAGAAATCGGTATATTGGATATGCCATTCAAATTCCATTTGCAAATTTGG
Organism: Musca vetustissima; assembly: GCF_032173495.1. NCBI lineage: Eukaryota > Metazoa > Arthropoda > Insecta > Diptera > Muscidae > Musca > Musca vetustissima. Next base: position 181,660 of record NW_026877220.1, read on the forward strand.
TATATAGAAATATATTGACAGTTGAGATAAATGTTCACCTTTTTCAAAATGGGCCAAATTTTCCACTAAAACTTGATTTTTGGAGTATGGTATCTAAGGGAAAAATATTCTCCATCAAATTTCACTATAGGTCACCGACGACTGGAAATCGGCATATTGAATATATTGCATTGAAATTTCACAATAAATTTGGTATATTAAAACATTTGATATTATTTTGGACCTTTTTCCAATTTGGGCCAAATTTTCCACTAAAACTTAATTATTGGAGTATGGTATCAAAGGGGAAATATTCCTTATCAAATTTCATTACAAGTCTCCGATGAAATAAAATCGGTATATAGGATATATACACTGAAATTCCACTCGAAAATTTGGCATATATATTGAAAATTGAGATAATTTTTGACCTTTTTTTTAATTTGGGCTAAAATTTCCCCTAAAACATAATTTTTTTATCACGATAATAAGGAAAGAAATCTTCCTCATCAAATTTCACTATAGGTCACCGACGACAGGAAATCGGCATATTGAATATATTGCATTGAAATTCCATTTGCAAATTTGATATATAGAAATATATTGAAAATTGGGATAATTTTAGCCTTTTCTCAATTTGGACCAAATTTTCCTTCAAAACGTCATTTTTAGAGTATGATATCAAAGGGAAAAATATTGTCCATCAAATTTCACTATGGGTCAGCGAACAATTGAAATCGGTACAATGGATATATACCATTAATATTGCAGTTGCAAATTTGGTATGTAGAAATATATTGAAAATTGGGAGAATTTTGGTCCTTTTTTAGTTTGAGCCAAATTTTCTATTAAAACTTAATTATTGCAGTATGTTATCAAAGGGAAAAATATTGTTTATCAAATTTCACTATAGGTCACTGACGTCAGGAAATCGGTATATTGAATATATTGCATTTAAATTCCACTAGCAAATTTGGTTTTTCGAAATGTATTGAAATTTGGTATTATTTTGGACCCTTTTCAATTTGGTCCAAATTTTCTACCAAAACTTCGCTATTGGAGTATGGTATCAGAGGGAAAAATATTCTCCATCAAATTCCACTATAGATCATCGAACATAAGAAATCGGTAGCTATAACATATAACTCTAAAACATCCGCAGCAACATGGGACTTTGAAGAACAATTTTGTGATTTTTTTTTGTTTTTCCATTTCTTGCCAATTAAGTGGTGTGGGGGTTGATTTAGAAATTATCCCCTCTCCTTTAAATTTTACCTCAAGTCCATTATACCCTAATTCTTCTATTTTGATGACTAATTCGTATTTAAAACCACATTGTAATATTTCGATTTTTATTATTTTTTTCGCTTCGCCTTTGCTATAAATAATATTTTCAATGTTCTATTAACCATTCGTTCGCATTTTTTCTATTTTTTATTTATGAAAAATGTTCAATATCGTATTGTGGTTTTTATTTGTTGTTGTATTCATTTATTTATTGATTTGCAAATGTATAACATCTGGCTTCATTTTGTTTGTTTTATTATTACTAATCAAACTTATTTGCAAAGCTTGGCATAAAATAATTAATCATTAATTATTTTTTTTAGTCTATTTCGATTGGTGTGCGTCACAACAACTGTTTAAAATTTTAAAGCCGGGTTGTGTACTGAGGAAATTAAATAAAAAAATACATTTCATTAGTTCTTCTATTATTTGAAAAATAAAATCCACCATGACGACGATAGTCCCGAAAAATCAAATTAAATGGCGACCTTGAATAATATTGAAGCCAGAACTAATTAAATGGCAAACACAAATTGCCAAAAAATAACTTTTGTTAAATTTTTAAAAATACAAATACAAAAAGTAAAAGTAGATTTTGGTGTACGTGTGTGTGTATTATTTTTCCCCTTTAAAATGCATTTAATTGTCTGTTTTGGGAATTGTTTTATATGTGTGCAAATTTCTATTTAAATGAATGTGAGAAATAAGTGAATTGAATGGCAAACCAATTTTTTTGGAAAATTATTTCCGGTGCCGATGTAATGTGATATTTGGAAATGAGAAAATGCAAATACGAATGTAGGAAATATCAACCCATGAAGGTATGTAACTGTATGTGTATGTTCAATTTATTCTTTAATATGGGAGAAAATGGAAATAGAAATAGAATAGAGAAATAAACACAAACATATATTTTGATATGCTCTATTTAATGGTTATATTTTATTGACAAATATCATATCTACAGATTTCCAGTTGTGGCCGACCTATAGTGAAATTTGATGGAGAATATTTTTTTAATTGAGACTATCCGGCTAAAGTGAAGTTTTGTAGGAAAATTGGATCCAAACTTAAAAAAGGTGCAAAATCGACCAAAATTACAATTTTTTTTATTAAATTGCAAAATTGTTAGAGAAGTTTTAATGATATATATTATACCTACGGATTTCTCGTGGTCAGTGACCTATAGTGAAATTTGGTGAAGAATATTTTTTCCATTGAGACCATCCGGCTAAAATGAAGTTTTGTTACAAAATCTGGTCCAAACTTAAAAAAGTTCGTAAATCGACAAAAAAATGTTTGAATACCAAAATTGATAGTGGATTTTAAATGATATATATCATAACTACGAATTTCTTGTGGTCGGTGACCTATAGTGAAATTTTATGGGGAATATTTTTTCCATTGATACCATCCCCCTAAAATTAAGTTTGGTTACAAAATAGGGTTCAAACTTAAAATAGGTGCAAAATTGAGAAAAAATGTATATATTGTTTTTAATGCCAAAATTGACAGTGGATTTTTAATGTTATATATCACATCTACAGATTTCTTCTGTTCGGTAATCTATAGTGAAATTTGATGTAGAATATTTTTTCCATTGAAACCCAACGGCTAAAATTAAGTTTTGTCGGAAAATGGGGACCAAACTTGAAAAAGGAAATCGACCAAAATTGGATATGGAAAAAGGAAATGGAAAAAAATTGATAGAGACGTTTTAATGATATATAGCATACCTACGGATTTCTTGTGGTCTGTGACCTATAGTGGAATTTGGTGGAGAATATTTGTTCCATTGATACTATCCGGATAAAATTAAGTTTTGTAGGAAAATTGAACCCAAACTTGAAAAAAGTCAGAAATTGACCAAAGCTCCATTTTGTTGTTTTAAATGGCAAAATTATGAGTGACTTTTTAAATATATATATCATATATAGATATTTCTTTTGTACGGTAACCTATAGTGAAATTTGATGACGAATATTTTTTCCATTGAGACCCAACGGCTAAAATTAAGTTTTGTCGGAAAATTGGGACCAAACTTGAAATAGGGCGGAAATCGACCAAAATTGTCATTTTTGTTTTAAATAGCAAATTTGATAGAGAAGTTTTAATGATATATAGCATACCTGCGGATTTCTTCCGTTCGGTAACCCATAGTAAAATTTGATGAGGAATATTTTTTCCATTGATACTATCCGACTAAAATGAAGTTTTGTCGGATAATTGGGCCCAAACTTGAAAAAGAGCGGAAATGGACCAAAATTGTAATTTTTGTTGAAATAGCAAAATTGATAATGAATTTTTTATTATATATATCATATCTACAGATTTCTTCTGTTCAGTAACCTATAGTGAAATTTGATATATAATATTTTTTCCATTGAGACCCTCCGGCTAAAATGAAGGTTTGTGGCAAAATATGGTCCTAATTTAAAAATGGTCCAAAATCAACAAAAATTTTATGTTTTTAATTACCAACATTGATAGTGGATTTTTAATGATATATAGCATACCTGCGGATTTCTTGTGGTCAGTGACCTATAGTGAAATTTTGATGGAAAATATTTTTTCCATTGGGATAATTCCCCTAAAATGTGGCAAATATGGTCCTAACTTAGAAATGGTCCAAAATCAACAAAAATTTAATGTTCTTTATTACCAACACTGATATTGGATTTTTAATGATATATATCATATCTACGGATTTCTTGTGGTCGGTAAGCTATAGTGAAATTTTATGGAGAATATTTATTCCATTGACATCTTTCGGCTATAACGAAATTTTTTGAAAAGAAATTGGCTTAAATTTGAAAAATGTCAAAAATCGATCAAAACTTATTTTTTTGTTTTAAATGTGAAAATTAAGAGTGCATTTTTAAATATATGTATCATTTATAGAGATTTCTTCTGTTCGGTAACCTTTAGTGAAATTTGATGGGGAATATTTTTTCCATTGAGACCATGCGCCTATTATCACGTTTTCTGGCAAAATTTAGTCCAAACTCGAAAAAGGTCGAAATTTGACCAAACTTCCCATTTTGTTGGTTTACATACTAAATTTCAACAGATATTTCTATGCTTTGTATTATATATACAGATATCTTGTAGTTGAGGACTCATAGTGAAATGTGATCAGGAATAAATTTTCCATTGACAAATTCCCCCTAAAGTGAAACCTTATTGGGAAAAAATTGACCAGATTAAAAAATATACCAAAAAATCACCTACAAAAATGAATAAATCTTTTATGTTTATTTATTCCATTTTGGTTAAATTTTTTCGGTTTATATATTATATGTACCGTTTTCTTGTGGTCGGTGACCTATAGTGGAATTTGATGAAGAATATTTATGCCGTTAACATCGCCTCCCTAAAATGACAAATTCAGGACAAAAATTTACCAAATTGGGAAGTCCACAAAAAAAAGACCTGCAAACATGAATAAATATTTTTTAGCAATATGTTAACATTGTATTCGATATTTCCAGGTTATATATTATATATACCGATTTCTTGTTGTTGGAGACCTATAGTGAAATTTGGTGTAGAATATTTTTTCCATTAACACCATTCCCTTAAAATGAAATATTCAGTGCAAAAATTGACCAAATTGAAAATATACCAAAAAAAAAAATAATTCCTAGAAAGGTGAATATCTATTTTTTGGTTATTAGCCCCAATTTGATCCGATATTTCAAGTCTATATAGTATACCTACATATTTTTGTTGTTCGGTGACTCATAGTAAAATTCGATGAGGAATATTTTTTCCTTTAACACCTTGTCCATAAAAAGATAAATTCAAGACAAAAATTGATCAAATAGGAAAGTATACCAAAATAATTACCCAAAATTCGAATAACTATTTGTTTATTTATATATCCAACTTTGGTCGGGTTTTTTAACATTATATATTATATCTACCGATTTTTTGTTGTCGAAGACCTATAGTGAAATTTGTTGAAGAATATTTTTTCCACTAACATCCACCGCCTACAATGAAGTCTTGTGGGAAAATATTGACCAAATTGAAATGTATACCATATTAATTCCCATAAAAATTATGAAATATTTTTTTTTTTCGTTTATAAGCCTCTATTTGTATCTATATATAAAAGAATAGAAATATATATATAAAGGATATGTTCGGATGTCTATAGAGAAATTTGATGAGGAATATTTTTTCCATTTACAGCATCCACCTAAAATTCAGGGTAAAAATTGACTAAATTGAAAGGTATACCAAAATAATTCCAAAAAAATGGGATTAAATATTTTTTTATTTATATCCAAGTTTGGTCGGATTTTTTAAGATTTTTAAGATCTAGAGATTTCTTGTTGTTGGAGACCCATAGTGAAATTTGATAAAGAATACATTTTCCATTACCCCTTCCACCTAAAATTACAAGTTCAGGGTGAAAAGTGACCAAATTGAAAATATACTAAAATAATTCCCAAAAATACAAATAAATATATTTTTATTTATATATCCAACATTGGTCGGATTTTTCAAGATTATATATTATATATACAGATTTTTTGTTGTCGAAGACCTGTAGTGAAATTTGATGAGGAATGTTTTTTCCATTAACATCTCCCCCCTAAAATTACAAATTCAGGGTAAAAATTGACCAAATTGAAAGTGTACCAAAATAATTCCCCAAAATGCAAATAAATATTTTTTATTTTTATATCCAACTTTGACCGGATTATTCGAGATTATATATTATGTCTACAGATTTCTCGTTGTCGAAGACCTATAGTGAAATTTGATGAGGAATGTTTTTTCCATTACCACCACCTCCCTAAAATTCAGGACAAAAAATGACCAAGCGTACCAAATTAATTCCTAGAAAAATTAATTATTATTTTTTTGTTATAAGCCCCAATTTGACCCGATATTTCAATGTTATATATCATATATACCGATTTCTTGTCCTTGGAGACCCATAGTGAAATTTGATGAAGAATAAATTTTCCATTAACACCTTGTCTCTAAAATTAAAAATTCGGAACAAAAATTGACCAAATTGCAAGTATACCAAAATAATTCCCAAAAATGAGAATAACTATTTGTTTATTTATTTATCCAACTTTGCGCGGATTTTTTAAGATTATATATTATATCTACAGATTTCTTGCTGTCGAAGACATATAGTGAAATTTGATGAGGAATATTTTTTCAATTAACACCTTGTCCCTAAAATGAAAAATTCGGAACAAAAATTGACCAAATTGAAAGTATACCAAAATAATTCCCAAAAATGAGAATAACTATTTTTTATTTATATATCCCACCTTGTTCGGACTTTTCAAGAGTATATATTATACCTACAGATTTCTTGTTGTCGGAGACTTATAGTTAAATTTGATGAGGAATATTTTTTCCATTAAGACCTAACCTCTAAATCGCAGTCACATGGGTAAAATTGGCCCTTGACTAAAAAAGGTGTACAAAATTATTATTTTTCTCCATCCTCAATATACCTTTCCCTTTAATGCCCTATTTGCTTGATTATTACCCTATCTCATAACAGCCAATTATTTTTGCTACTCCTTTTATCTACCTTTCAATAAAAAAGAACAACAAAAAAGGAAACCGGAAATGAGTATTTTTTTTTGGTATCTGTCTTGAAAGGGAGTGTCTTGCAAATGAGTTGCATGTCTTGCATGGCAACCTTAACAAAAATAATTATTTTTTTAAAAAATAATTATTTTTTTATTTATAAAAAATAATTATGATATTTTTTAAAACCTATTGGAATTGTTGTTTGCATTTATATGACACATGTCCACAGAAATTATTATTGTAAATATTGTCATAATACCCTCTGGCGGGGCTTATGGATGATCTAATCTGCCAACCCTCTGCCTTGAAGTGATGATACAAAGGAGGATGAGAAATAATTGTTTTCTTTATAAAACAACTTTTTGCATTGAATTAGTAAGACAACAATTCTGTTGTTTTTATAAATAATAAAAATTGCAATATTCTATAATTTGTACAACAAACAAAAACGCCACAGCCAAGGGGTAGTAACAAAAAATTCATGGCTTAAAAGACAAAACAGTCAACCTAAGTTTATTCATAAAATTACAAAATTGCTACTGGGGTTTTTGTTGGCCGGCCAAGTACTGAAAAAGACAACAACAACAAACAAAAAAATGTTCGAATAAAAAATACAATCATCTATATGGTTTCCATCCGAACCAGGCATTATGGCGACTGGGCCAGCGACCAGTGCATTTGAGTTCTAGTCGGCATTTTTCTGTTGTGGATTCAAAGAAAATTCCCACAGAGGTTTTTTTCTCGTTCAATTTTTTTTCATATTTAATATTGAATGAGGGGGGCCTTCAGTCTAAAATACTAAATTATTTTCTAGCAAAAAAATCACTCCCTTCCAATACACCCTTTTACATAGAAATCACATTCAAACATTTTTTCTAATTTTTTGCATTGTGTTTTTATTCATTTTACCGCCATTAGCTATTTGTTGTTATTGTTGTAGTATTATTTTTTTATTATTATGGTAATACAATCTCCACACCTCTCAGCAATATTTTGCGAACAATTCATGGATGATTCATGTCACACAAATGTACTACCACAGCTACCTACTGGTGCTGTGGTGTATCGTTTACACCTTTTTTGAAATGCTGGAATCTGAAGCTTGAAGAAACTGAATGATAACACTTAATTTAATTGAAATTTGAGAGGCTATTAAACAGGTGTACAATTGTGTTAATATACAAATTAGTTTTAAATATAAAAAATAATAAAAAATAAATAACAAAAAATTAGGGCCTTCTAAAAGGTGGTGATTTTTTCAAAATTATTTTTGAGGGTTTACAAGAGAATTTTTAAAGATTATATATTATATCTATAGATTTCTTGTTGTCGAAGGCCTACAGCGAAATTTAATGCTTAATATTTTTTCCATTGACACCACACCCCTAAAACGACCAATTCTGTGGAAAATGGACCAAATTAAAAAATATACCAAAATAATTCCCCAAAATGTGAATAACTATTTGTTTATCTATATATACCCAACTTTGGCCGGAATTTTCAAGATTATATAATATATCTACAGATTTTTTGTTGTCGAAGACCTATAGTGAAATTCGATGAGGAATATTTTTTCCATTAACACCAGCCCCCTAAAACTACAAATTCAGGGTAATAATTGACCAACTTGAAAATATACCAAAATCATTCCTAAAAATGCAAATAAATGTTTTTATTTATATATCCAACTTTGGCCGGATTTTTCAAGATTATATATTATATCTACAGATTTTTTGTTATCGAAGATCTATAGTGAAATTTAATGCGGAATATTTTTTCCATTGACACCACACCCCTAAAATGACCAATTCCGTGGAAAATTGACCAAATTAAAAGAAATACCAAAATAATTCCATAAAATGCGAATAACTATTTGTTTATTTATATACCCAACTTTGGCCGGATTTTTTTAGATTATATATTATATCTGTCGATTTCTTGTTGTCGAAGACCTATAGTGAAATTTAATGCGGAATATTTTTTCCATTAACATATCCCACCTACAATGAAGTCTTGTGGGAAAATTTGACCCATAATCGAAAAAGTAACAAAATATTGCCTAAGAAGGGAATAAATATTTTTTTTCCCAATTTGAGACGATTTATCAAGTCTTATATAGAATACCTACATATTTTTGGTGTTCGGTGACTTATAGGGAAATTCGATGAGGAATATTTTTCCCATTAACAACTGCTCCGTAAAATAACAGATTCAGGGCAAAAAATTGGCAAAATTGAAAATAATACCAAATTAATTTCTAGAAAAGTGAATAAATATTTTTTGGTTATAAGCCTCAATTTGACCCGATTTTTCATACATACATACATATTTTTGGTGTTCGATGACCTATAGTGAAATTCGATGAGGAATATTTTTTCCATTAACACCGCTCCCCTAAAATGAGAAATTGAAAAGTATACCAAAATAATTCCTAGAAAAGTGAATAAAAATTTTTTGGTTATAAGCCCCAATTTGATCCGTTAGTTGAAGGTTATATATGATATCTATAGATTTCTTGTTGTCGGAGACCTATAGTGAAATTCGATGAGGAATATTTTTTTCCATTAACACCTTGTCCCGAGAATAAGAAAATCAGGATAAACAAAATGCCCAAATTGGAAAATGTGCCAAAAAAGGCTTACCGACATGAATAAATATTTTTAACATATATATCATATTTTGACTCGATATTTCGGAGTTATGTATTATGGTTACATATTTCCGGTGTTCGGTGACTTATAGTGAAATTCGATGAGGAATAGTTTTTTCATTAACACCTTTACCTAAAATTAAATATTCGGGGTTAAATTGTTCCAAATTGAAAAGTATACCAAATTAATTTCCAAAAAAGTAAAAATCATTTTTGGGGTATATGCTTCTATTTGAAGCGATATTTCAATGTTATATATGCTATATACAGATTTCTTGTTGTTGGAGACCCATAGTGAAGTTCGATGAGGAATATTTTTTCCATTAACACCTTGTTGATTTAAAATGAAAAATTCTTGACAAAATTTGAACAAATTGAAAGTATACCAAAATAATTCCCCAAAATGCGAATAACTATTTGTTTATTTATACATCGGATTTTTCAAGATTATATATTATATTTAACGATCTCTTGTTGTCGGAGACCTATAGTAAAATTTAATGAGGAATATTCTTTTCATTAACACCTCCCACCAAAAATTAAAAATTCATGGTAAAAATGGACCAAATTGAAATGTATACCAAATTAATTTCCAAAAAAAAAAAAAAATTAATAAAATATTTTTTGGGTATATGCCCCTATTTGAACCGATATTTCAATGTTATATATAGATCTATAGATTTCTTCTTGTCGGAGACCTATAGTGAAATTTGATGAGGAATATTTTTTCCATTAACACCTCCCTCCTAAAATTACAAATTCAGGGTGAAAATTGCCCAAAATGAAAAAGTACCAAAAAATCCCCAAAATGGGAATACATATTTTTTAATTTTATATCCAACTTTGGTCGGATTTTTCAAGATTATATATTATATCTACCGGTTTCTTGTTGTCGGAGACCTATAGTGAAATTTGGTGAGGAATATTTTTCCCATTAACACCTCCCTCTTAAAATTAAAAATTTAGGGTGAAAATTGCCCAAATTGAAACCGTGCCAAAAAAATTCCCAAAAATGGGAATAAATATTTTTTTTTATTTTTATACCCAACTTTGGTCGGATATTTCAAGAGGCGTGGATTTTTTAAAAATTATTTTTAAGGGTTTACAAGAGACGTGGATTTTTTTTAAAAATAATTTTTATTTATTTTTCATATTTGGTTGATCGTTGATATACTCATCAATATTTCATTTAACCCATTAAATGCCCTTATAAAGATCCGAATTTAGAATTTTTAAGGCAAAAACAAATTCAAGTCCACATTAACATCCACCTTTTTAATTTTATCTCGAGCAACCTGTGAAATATTTACAGCTTAACAAGAAATCTTTAACATCCACCCACCCATCATCATCTTCATCACATAAAAATGTCGTCTGTCCATTTAACGATAACGTCAAACGAAACAAAAAAAAAAATAAAAAAACAAAACATTTGCCGCTTTGTTGTAAATCAACAACAACAAAGACGACAGTATCAATAACTTTTAAGATATTTTGTTACAAATTCCAACAACAACAACAAATCTGGTCAATTTTTATGGTATTTTGACGTTTTTGTTTATTTCAATTTTTTGTTGTTGTTGTTGCTGTATTCTGGTTTTGGTTTACAATTATGGTCCGAAATCCAAGCAATTATTGTACGATTTTTTTTTTTGAATGTGGACTTTTGTTGCCAATTACAATAAACACAAGATTAAGTTTCTTTTAATTGTTGTTGTTGTTACTTTTTATTCTTTCTTTTGGAGGAAACCGACCGACACATTTTGTCAAGTGTCGAGACAATAGAAATGAGAAAAACACACACAGAGATATAGATATGTATATTATATTGACGGGTGTGGGATGACACTGGCGGAAGCGTGGGATGATGCTGTGAAGACAACAACAGGTGGTCTCACGTTCGAAGTCACGGTGTAATAAATAATAAATATGAGAAGTTTTCAAATATGGAGAAACTAGGTTACTTTTTTTTGTTAAATCGCACCTTGTGGTATTCTCCAGAAAATAGTTTTTAAAAAATCCACGCCTATTGGTTCACCCCAAGAATAGTTTTTAAAAAATCCACGCCTATTGGTTCACCCCAAGAATAGTTTTTAAAAAATCCACGCCTATTGGTTCACCCCAAGAATAGTTTTTAAAAAATCCACGCCTATTGGTTCACCCCAAGAATAGTTTTTAAAAAATCCACGCCTATTGGTTCACCCCAAGAATAGTTTTTAAAAAATCCACGCCTATTGGTTCACCCCAAGAATAGTTTTTAAAAAATCCACGCCTATTGGTTCACCCCAAGAATAGTTTTTAAAAAATCCACGCCTATTGGTTCACCCCAAGAATAGTTTTTAAAAAATCCACGCCTATTGGTTCACCCCAAGAATAGTTTTTAAAAAATCCACGCCTCTTCTAGACCCTCAAAAATACTTACCTACTTACTTAGCTGGCTTGTGACCGAACTTTGGTTCCATAAGCCGAGCTGAAAAAAGGTGATTTCCAGGCGCGTCGGTCTTTTGTGTAGTTTTTCCACTTTGAAAGATCATATTCGGCAATGTTGCCCTCCACTTGATCTTTCCATCATATTCGTGGCCTTGCCCTTCTGCGTGAACCATCAGCTTCTAGTTGCCTTTTGGGCTGGGGCATCTTCATTCATTCTCACAACATGCCACCTAGCCAACGTAGTCGCTGCAGCTCAATACGTCTAACAATGTCGATGTCCGAGAATAGCTGGTACAACTCATGGTTCATTCGACGGCGATATTCAACGCAGTCAACGCAAATCGGCCCATAGATCTTTCGGAGAATTTTTCTCTCAAACACTCCAAGAGCTGCCTCATCTGCTTGCGCAAGTACCCATGCTTCAGATCCATATAATAGCACGGGTATTATCAGCGTCTTGTAGAGTGTGATTTTGGTCTGGCGGGAGGTGGCCTTGTTTCTAAACTGCTTATTTAGACCATGTTGTTGTTGGTGTAGCAGCCCTATTGCTTTTACACAATGGGCTGAGGTGACAGACGTTGGCCGGGTAAGACTCGGGTCGTTTCGTATTTAGACCATAGTAGCATCTGTTGGCCATCACTATCCTTGTCCGAATTTCAAAACTGCTGTCATTCGTTTTATTTATGGCGGTACTAAGGTATACAAAATCATTGACTACCCCGAAGCTATAGTTCTCATGTTCCACAGTTGGTCCGAGTCTAATGGACGTCCTACGCGTTGATACCATCAGCTTGGTTGTTTCTCACCGTTTACTGCCAGACCCCGACTTTGGGCGACCCCTTCTCATTTTTTTCAAAGGTGGCTGTTACCGCACGCAATTTTCGACCCATTATGTCGATGTCATCGGTGTAGGCGAGTAACTGGTGTTGTTTGGTGTACAGAGTGTCATTTCTGTTAACCTTTGCCTCTCGTATGACCTTTTCCAGCAGGATGTTAAAAAGGTCACACGACAAACTGCCACCTTGTCTGAATGCTTGTTCGATATTAAAGGGCTTCGAGAGGTTCTTCCCTTCTTTAACTGCTGATCTTGTACCACTTAAAGTTATCCTGCATAGCCGAAATAATTTTGCTGGAATGCCAAACGCTGGCATGCCTTTAAACACCTCTGAACGGATAGGGCTGTCGAATGCGACTTTATAGTCGATAGAATAGGTGGAATGTGTCGATGTGTTTTTCCAGGATTTGGCGCAGAGTGAAAATCTGGTCAATGATGGATTTGCCAGGTCTGAAGTCGCATTGGTTTGGACCAATAATGCCATTGACCATTGGCTTCAGTCGTTCACACAGCACACTGGATAGCACTTTATATGCGATGGGAAGGAGGCTTATTCCTCTATAGTTGGTGCATATCGTCTTGTCTCTTTTTTTGTGCACTGGACACAGGATGCTGCGGTTCCAGTCATTGGACATGCATTCCTCTAGCAAAATTGTACTAATCAGTTGGTCCATGCTCCTTACCAGCATCTGACCGCCAGTCTTGAATAGTTCGGCTGGTAACCCAACGGCTCTTGCTGCTTTTTTATTCTTCAGCCGATTGATTGCTATTCTGACTTCACTGGTTCTGGGGTATCCTCTTCACCGCTACTATTTGATACCTGAAGTTTTTCAAAATGCTCCTTCCAGATCCTCAGCACGTTGTCTATATCTGTCACCAGGTTTCCTTCTTTATCTCTACAGGAGGATGTGCCTGCACCAAAGCCTTCGGTTTGGTGTTTTACCCGTTGGAAGAATTTTCGGACTTCATTCTGACTCCTGAACATCTCGATTTTCTCACGCTCATGTTTTTCTTGCTCTCTTTTCTTTTTTTTAAGAAAATACGTTTCCCCTCTCTCCTTTTCTCCCGATAGTTCTCCATTGCATTACGTGTTGTTATTGTCCACCGGTGCTTATGTATTCAGATATTATTTAGTAACCCATTACCACCCTATAGGGCGAAAATATAGCGTTGATCGCTTTTAAATTTTCCATGAGGATCCAGGTATGGTCAAGGACAGCGCCTATAATTTCCGGTGATGATCAGATTATAGTGCCTATAATTTCCGGTGATGATCATATAATAATATTGGGATAAAGTGGACCGAAAACTTATTTTTTTGGTTTTTTTTTCGAGTTGATATATAGGCCACAATTGAAAGCCGAACTTAACAACACAACCCACGGTGAAGGTCAAGAGAGTGCAAATATCGCCCAAGATCAGAATATAGAACCACACAAAGTTAATTTTTCGTGAAAGTTGTGCAGGGTATCATATGGTCGACCCCGTCCGACTATACTGCTACGCTCACAGTTTTTTGTTCAGTTTTTGCCTTGTTTCCTCTTTCTCTCACACTCTCGTAATGCCTCATTAAGTCCATTGACGAGTGTCGAACGTAAAGCCATTGTTTACGTTATGCCATTATTGACTTAACCGCTCTGTTATCTTTCTAATGGTGTTTCTTCCACAAATGATCCGACTGATCGATCGATCATCAATCTGCCAATAAATAGCTTGGGTTAGATGACGATGAACGACTACCTGGTTGGCTGACTGTTAGCTTATTGGTCATACTCCAATTTCACTTAAAAAAGTTCGTTCGGAACTTTCTTCTTTTGAAAATGTATTTTTTTGATATTTTGCTCGAGGCATGGTTTCTCTTCTATTTCAGATTTTTTTCTAACTTATTTTCGTTTTTCATAATTGGTAGTAATTATGTTTTTATTGTTGTTACATATTTGAAAAGAAAAAAATCTCATTTTTGGTTGCCGATTTGATTGTCCCAACTTATTGACCTCAATTCGATTTTTTTTTGTTCAATAATTTCGGAATTCCAAACTTAGGACCCACAAAAGAAGTTGCTGATCTACAGAATTTTTTCAGCAGCTGTCAATTGTCCGCATTCATTTTTTTGACGTGTCATTCTCATTTCAATTTTTTACTGTTAACTTGAAATTTGACATTTATAGGTGTCATGTGTCTTGGCCATGTCTTGCGACGGATTTACAACGGGTGTCTCTATGACACAAAAGGCGGACGTGATTATGAAGTTTTATTTTCTTCTTCTTCTCTATTTTTCTTTGTATTTAATTCTTATTGAGGTTGTGACAGAACCCCATAATTATCGAAGTCATGATCGATTTAAAGACTAGAAAAAAAAAATAAAACTAATTGAAGGTAATTGTCGAGGAACGGAAGATGTTAACGGATGTTGTAAGAAACAACATTAAATAATTATGTAAAGGAAATAAGGATTTAAACCAAACAATAGAAACGGAAATTTAGATTACGATTCATTTACATTCCTAGGGGACAATGGAAAAATATTTGGAACTTTAAAAATAATTTTGAAAATATCCGCGCCTTGTAAAACACTCCAAAAATAATTTTAAACCAGTAAGGATAGTAGTTAAGTCGGACGGGGCTGACTATATGATACCCTTCACCACGCCGCATTTTTGAAGGACAAGTAAAATTTAATTGGATCCATAAACATGTCATTCTGCAACCTATACTAAATTTTTTATTTGGTCAGATACAGATTTGCTTCATACAATGGGACAAAATTACGTAAGTCAATGTAAAGCAAATATCAATCGGATACACGTTTACTATTTGGATAAATATCTGATAAACATGAGGAGTTTGGTGCACCAATCGGACAAATTTTGGGTCTTTAGTGCACATAGAAAAGAAAGAAAAAGTATATAGGATCTATATCTAAATCTGAACCGATTTTCACGAAACTTAACACACATCATTCTAGACCTAATTCATTACCCTATGCCAAATTTCGAGCAAATCGAAAGATATATAGGGACTTTGGTGCACCATTTACATGAAATCGGACGAAACTATATATGGGAGCTATATCTAAATCTGGATCAATTTTCTCGAAACTTGGCAGACATCATTCTTGGCTCAATTCAGTACGTTTTACCAAATTTAGTGCAAATCGAAAGATATATAGGGACTTTGGTGCACCATTTACATGAAATCGGACGAAACTATATATGGGAGCTATATGGAAATCTGAACCGATTTTTACGAAATTTTACACACATCGTTCTAGACTTAATTCCGTACGCTATGCCAAATTTCGTGCAAATCTGACGATATATAGGGACTTTGGTGTAATATTTACCTAAAATCGGACGAAAATATGTATGGGAGCTATATCTAAACCTGAACCGATTTTCAGGAAATTTAACACACATCATTCTGGACCTAATTCAGTACGTTATGCCAAATTTCGTGCAAATCGAAAGATATATAGCGACTTTGGTGCACCATTTACACGAAATTGGACGAAACTATATATGGGAGCTATATCTAAATCTGGACCGATATTCTCGAAACTTGGCAGACATCACTCTAGGCTTAATTCAGTACGTTATGCCAAATTTCGTGCAAATCGAAAGATATATTGGGACTTTGGGGCACCATTTACATGAAATCGGACGAAACTATATATGGGAGCTATATAGAAATCTGGACCGATTTTCTCGAAACTTGGCAGACATCTCTCTAGGCTTAATTCAGTACGCTGTGTCAAATTTCGTGCAAATCGGAAGATTTATAGGGACTTTGGTGCTCTATGTACCTAAAATCGGACGAAAATATATATGGGAGCTATATCCAAATCTGAACCAATTTTCAGGAAACTTGACGCACATCATTCTACACCTAATTCATTACGCTGTACCAAATTTCGTGCAAATTGACAAATATATAGGGACCGTTTACATTAAATCGGACGAATATATATATGGGAGCTATATCCAAAATCTAAACCGATTTTTCCCAATTTCAATAGGGTTCGTCCTTGGGCCAAATAAGTGACCTATGCCAAATTTCATCATCAAAGTACTGCGACCTGTACTTTGTTTACAATTTAACATGGAGAGCCGGACGAACGGACAGACGGACATGCCAAAATCGACTCAGAAAGTGATTCTATGCATACTCTTAAAAGGAACCATGGGTCTATCTCGATTCTGTTTGCCTGTTACAAACATATGCACAAAGACATAATACCCCGTACCACAGTGTGGTGAAGGATATACACATGTATGGGTCCCACATACAAATTATTTTTAAAGGTCCACCATAAGGCGTGGATTTTTTAAAAATTATTTTTGAAGTGTCCAAAAATTCTTTTTCGTTTCAGTTGACCTCTGTTGTAGTCATGTGCACAATTACATTAATTATTAATTATGCAATAATTTATTGGTAAATGTGTTGAAAGCTTACAAAGACCACAGTGTGGTCCAAGCCATACCCTGACACTAGTAAATCAATTATTTTTCATTTATTATTGAATTTTTTCTGTTGTTGTAAATAATTTAAATAATAAATATTAATAATATATTAGTCATAAAAATATACAGTTATAATAATTGGGGACCTAGTTAAAACGGAAGGCCCACAGCTAACCTCCGCAGAAAAAAATCTGAGGGGAGGCAAAAAGATATTTTTTTGTCTGTGGTCTCAAGAAACCAAATCTACCGTTTGTACAAAATTTAAATTTTGAATTTGACAAGGCGAATGTTTTTGTATTTTTTTACATTATTTATTATTGACATACAAATAAAAACAACAACAACAACAATAATGCTGACAACGGCTGGTCAAATGCTGTGGAGGCAAATAACAGCTGGCTAAGCCGGTCGGAAAACTGGTCGAACGGTTGGATTGGTCGAATGGTTGGTTAAAACTCCTTTATCTGTATTTAGACTTGGCTCAGATGACGTATTGATCAAAATGTCAGCGTTTGGAAAAAAATACACACACACAAATAGCTAACAATGAAATGACATTTGAAGTGAAGTCTGAGTCAGTTTCAAACAAGGAAATAAATTTTGAAAATAGAAGAAAAAAAAAGCCGGTTGTGGCTTTTTTTAAAAAAATATTTTTTTGAGACTATCATAAGGCGTGGATTTTTTAAAAAATATTCTTTTGAGACTATCATAAGGCGTGGATTTTTTTTAAAAATATTTTTTAGAGACTATCATAAGGCGTGGATTTTTTTAAAAATATTTTTTAAAGACTATCACAAGACGTGGATTTTTTAAAAAATATTTTTTAGAGACTATCATAAGGCGTGGATTTTTTAAAAAATATTTTTTAGAGACTATCATAAGGCGTGGATTTTTTAAAAAATATTTTTTAGAGACTATCATAAGGCGAGGATTTTTTAAAAAATATTTTTTAGAGACTATCATAAGGCGTAGATTTTTTATAAAATATTTTTTAGAGACTATCACAAGACGTTGATTTTTTTTAAAAAATATTTTTTAAAGACTATCACAAGACGCGGATTTTTTTTTTAAATATTTTTTAGAGACTATCACAAGACGTGGATTTTTTTTTAAAATATTTTTTAGAGACTATCATAAGGCGTGGATTTTTTAAAAAATATTTTTTAGAGACTATCATAAGGCGTGGATTTTTTTTAAAAATATTTTTTAGAGACTATCATAAGGCGTGGATTTTTTTAAAAATATTTTTTAGAGACTATCATAAGGCGCGGATTTTTTTAAAAATATTTTTTAGAGACTATAATAAGGCGTGGATTTTTTAAAAAAATATTTTTTAGAGACTATCATAAGGCGTGGATTTTTTTAAAAATATTTTTTAGAGACTATCATAAGGCGTGGATTTTTTAAAAAATATAAGGCGTGGTTTTTTTAAAAAATATTTTTTAGAGACTATCATAAGGCGTGGATTTTTTAAAAAATATTTTTTAGAGACAATCATAAGGCGTAGATTTTTTAAAAAATATTTTTTAGAGACTATCATAAGGCGTGGATTTTTTAAAAAATATTTTTTAGAGACTATCATAAGGCGTGGATTTTTTAAAAAATATTTTTTAGAGACTATCATAAGGCGTGGATTTTTTTTAAATATTTTTTAGAGACTATCACAAGACGTGGATTTTTTTTTAAATATTTTTTAGAGACTATCATAAGGCATGGATTTTTTTAAAAATATTTTTTATAGACTATCATAAGGCGTGGATTTTTTTAAAATTTTTTTTTAGAGACTATCATAAGGCGAGGATTTTTTAAAAAATATTTTTTAGAGACTATCATAAGGCGTGGATTTTTTAAAAAATATTTTTTAGAGACTATCATAAGGCGTGGATTTTTTAAAAAATATTTTTTAGAGACTATCATAAGGCGTGGATTTTTTAAAAAATATTTTTTAGAGACTATCATAAGGCGTGGATTTTTTAAAAAATATTTTTTAGAGACTATCATAGGGGTGGATATTTGTAAGATATATTTTTTTTAAAAGATGTTTCTCCTTATACCCTTCACCACACTGTGGTACAGGGTATTATGTCTTTGTGCATATGTTTGTAGCAGGCAAAATGAAACGAGACAGACACATGATTCCTTTTGAGAATATGCATAGAATCGCTTTCTAAGTCGATTTATGCATGTCCGTCCGTCCGTCTGTCCATGTTAAATTGTTAACAAAGTACAGGTCGCATTTAAAATCCAATTTGGATGAAATTTGGCACAGCTCATTTATTTGACCCAAGGACGAACCCTATTGAAATTGGGAAAATTCGGTTTAGATTTAGATATAGCTTCCATATATATTTTCGTCCGATTTAAGGTAAATGGTGCACCAAAGTCCCTATAAATCTTCCGATTTGCATGAAATTTGGTACAGTGTACTGAATTCAGCGTAGACTGATGTGTGTTAAGTTTCGTGAAAATCGGTGCAGATTTTAATATAGCTCCCATATATATTTTCGTCAGAATTAAGGTAAATGGTGCACCAAATCCCTTAATACCTTTCGATTTGCACGAAATTTGGCATAGCATACTGAATTAAGTCTAGAACGATGTATGTTAAGTTTCGTGAAAATCGGTTCAGATTTAGATATAGCTCCCATATATATTTTCGTCCGATTTAAGGTAAATGCTACACCAAAGTCCCTTAATATCTTTCGATTTGCACGAAATTTGGCACAGCGTACTGAATAAAGCCTAGAATAATGTGTGTTAAGTTTCGTAAAAATCGGTTCAGATTTACATATAGCTCCCATATATATTTTCTTCCGATTTAAGGCAAATGGTGCATTAAAGTCCCTATAAATCTTCCGATTTGTACGAAATTTGGTACAGTGTGCTGAATACAGCCAAGACTGATGTGTGCAAAGTTTCGTAAAAAACGGTTCAGATTTAGATATATCTCTCATATATATATTTGTCCGATTTTATGTAAATGGTGCACCAAAGTCCCTTAATATCGTTCGGTTTGCACGAAATTTGGCACAGCGTAATGAATTAGGTCTAGAATGATGTGTGTTAAGTTTCGTGAAAATCGGTTCAGATTTATATATAGCTACCATCAGGGACGTACGCAGGGGGGCGGCCCTGGGGGCCCGGCCCCCCCCCCCCCCCCGAAATGAATTTTTTTCACAGTAAATTTATGTTTGCAACAGCGATTTTTTTCATTTTGTACTGCCGGCCCCCCCCCCCCCCCCCCCCCCCCCCCCCCCCCCGAAATGAAATCCTGTGTACGTTGCTGGCTACCATATATATTTTCGTCCGATTTTAGATTTAGACTTTAGACTTTCCTTACTGTTTTTTTTCTTGTATTAATTTCTTCCTTCCTTTCTTTCTTTTCAGGTACGTATTATTGGAAATTTCCTTAAGTTACAGTAAGTTCAGATAATTATTATTTTTTTTTTTTATTTTTTGAAAATAAATTCTTTCACCAGACATCTAAATTTGTTTAATATTTCTAAACAAAAAAATTTTAATTATCTTACGAAATTGAAGAAAAAAAACATTAACAATAACCAAATTAATTTCTTGTCTAGTGAGAGAGAGAGGCAAAAGAGAAAATTACAGTGGGAACAAGGTCACCCTGCCATAGCCAGCAAGCAAGCCATGCAGTTTAAATTAAAAAAAACATTCATTCTTCCTACCACAACTGAAATTAGAATGGGAAATATCTAATGGCCAACAATGACAACAACAACAACAACAATTGTTGAGTGAATTCAGAACACACCCTTCACAAACAAATTCCATGAGTTTTGTGGTAGTTTATTCGAAATTGTATTCAAATTTGGAATTGGATTTTTTTCTTCCTCTTCTAATTTCATTGTAGTAATTTGAAAGAGTTGTTTCATTTTTTCCTGAGAACATTTTCTTTTAATGATGGAAAATTGAAGCAGATATTAGGAAACCACTTTCGGTTTAATTGTTTATTTTAGTTAAATAGGTTATGTTTTTCTCATTGCGAGGAAAATGAAAAGAAAAATAATTTTTAAAAAATCCAAGCCTTGTGGCGGACCCTCAAAATAAATTTAAGGGTCTCCAAAAATATTAAAAAAAAAAAATCCAAGCCTTGTGGCGGACCCTTCAAAATAATTTTAAGGGTCTCCAAAAATATTTTTAAAAAATCCAAGCCTTGTGGCGGATCCTTCAAAATAATTTTAAGGGTCTCCAAAAAATATAAAAAAAATCCACGCCTTATGGTAGTCTCCGTTTAATGATGGAAAATTGAAGCAGATATTAGGAAACCACTTTCGGTTTAATTGTTTATTTTAGTTAAATAGGTCATGTTTTTCTCATTGCGAGGAAAATGAAAAGAAAAATAATTTAAAAAAAATCCAAGCCTTGTGGCGGACCCCTCAAAATAAATTTAAGGGTCTCCAAAAATATTTTTAAAAAAATCCAAGCCTTGTGGCGGATCCTTCAAAATAATTTTAAGGGTCTCCAAAAGATATAAAAAAAAATCCACGCCTTATGGTAGTCTCCAAAAATATTTTTTTTAATCCAACCCTTATGGTTGTCTCCAAAATTATTTTTTTTTTAATCCAACCCTTATGGTTGTCTCCAAAAATATTTTTTTTTAAACCACGCCTTATGATAGTCTCCAAAAATATTTTTTAAAAAATCCAGCCCTTATCCACGTCATTTGGTAGTCTCCAAAAACACTTTTTTAAAAAAATGCAGCCCTTATCCACGCCTTTTGGTAGTCTCCAATTTTTTTAAGGGTCTCCAAAAAATATTTTTTAAAAAAATCCACGCCTTATGGTAGTCTCCAAAAATATTTTAAAAAAATCCTCGCCTTATGGTAGTCTCCAAAATTATTTTTTTTTAATCCTACCCTTATGGTTGTCTCCAAAAATATATTTTTTTTAATCCACGCCTTATGATAGTCTCCAAAAATATTTTTTTTAAAAAATCCAGCCCTTATACACGCCTTTTGGTAGTCTCCAAAAACACTTTTTTTTAAAAAAATGCAGCCCTTATCCACGCCTTTTGGTAGTCTCCAATTTTTTTAAGGGTCTCCAAAAAATATTTTTTAAAAAAATCCACGCCTTATGGTAGTC
This sequence comes from Musca vetustissima, assembly GCF_032173495.1. Classification (NCBI taxonomy): domain Eukaryota; kingdom Metazoa; phylum Arthropoda; class Insecta; order Diptera; family Muscidae; genus Musca; species Musca vetustissima. The sequence continues at coordinate 203,977 of NW_026877220.1, forward strand.
TCCAAAAATATTTTAAAAAATCTTCGCCTTATGGCGATCCGCGCCTTATGATAGTCTCCAAAAATATTTTTTTTTTTAAAATCCAGCCCTTATCCACGCCTTTTGGTAGTCTCCAATTTTTTTAAGGGTCTCCAAAAAATATTTTTTAAAAAAATCCACGCCTTATGGTAGCCTCCAAAAAATTTTTTTTAATCCTACCCTTATGGTTGTCTCCAAAAATATATTTTTTTTAATCCACGTCTTTTGGTAGTCTCCAATTTCTTTTAGGGATCTCCAAAAAATATTTTTTTAAAAAAATCCAGCCCTTATCCACGTTTTTTGGTAGTCTCCAATTTTTTTAAGGGTCTCCAAAAAAATATTTTTTTAAAAAATCCAGCCCTTATCCACGCCTTTTGGTAGTCTCCAATTTTTAAGGGTCTCCAAAAATATTTAAAAAAAAATCCTCGCCTTATGGTTGTCTCCAAAAATATTTTTTCAATCCACGCCTTATGATAGTCTCCAAAAATATTTTTTTTTTTTAAACCCAGCCCTTATCCACGTCTCTTGGTAGTCTCCAAAAATATTTTTTTAAAAAAATCTAGCCCTTATCCACGCCTTTTGGTAGTCTCTAAAAATAATTTTTAAACAATCCACGCCTTATGATAGTCTGCAGAAAATATTTTTTAAAATGTCCCATCGGTAGTTCCGTTGCTAAGTTCATTGAATGCCTTTCATGATTTTGTTGTGACACGAACTGCTACAACCGCCCACACCCAGAGCCAAAATTTTTTGTTCGACATCGACCATAATCCGCTTTAAGTTGTTGTTCTTGACTTGTTGCTTGCCAATGCAGAACAAATTTAGAACACCACCCCACAAAGACATTGGCCTTAATTCGTTGTTAAACGACAACTGAGACCTTGAAATCCTTATTGAAAATAAAAAACAATAACATCGTAAAGAGAGGAGACGAAGAAGAAATATTTTAGCTTAGTACCTTGTCAGAACGACAAAAAAAGTTTTAATTAACTTTGGTCAATAAATCAGAAAAAGCTTTTAGAGGTCCATCAATCGGATGGTTATGATGATGTTTCTTAAAAAAATATTTCTTCGCGAGCTTCATTAACTTTTGATTTTTTGCCGATTCAGTTCATTAAACTTGTATGTTGTTGTTGTTATTGTTTTTTTTTTTTGTTTACCAAAACGATTACCGAATTTTTGTGGTTTCGAAAAAAAAAAACAATCGAAAGAAGTTAGTTGACCCCCCTCAGGCCAAAACACTTAAACAATTTCTTTAATCAGCATCATCATCATCACGATGTCGACTTAATTTTTCAAATCCATGGCAATTTTAGATGTTTCGTCGCTTTCGGAGCTCGCATGAGACCTAAAAAAACAATACTCGGATTACTTGGCTAATACGCAAAACATTCCATTTATCCATTTAAGGTTAAATGGTGGTAGCGTGTGCGTTTACCAAAAACTACATACCATATTCCCCATATATGGTGGTAATTATCCATGAGCTTTGAAAGCAAAGAGAATTAATTTTAACCTGGCAATCAAGCAAAAGTGTGAAGTTTTTTTTCATAGAATATTTGTTGGTGGTCAAGCGTATAACCGGTTTTTGGACACTTTTATGTATATAACATAAGGAAATTAAAAATTTGGAAAATTTTGTTAATCAAAAAACCGGTTTTATATCGAGTAACCGGTTCTCATTTTGCCAATAACCGGGTTTCAGACAAATGTATCGACACAGAATTAAAAACTGAACAAATCGATGTCGTTTTTAAAACTAAAACCCGGTTATTTTTTAGATAACCGGTTTAAAATTTGCCAAATAACCGGTTCTCGTTATGACGCAAACCGAGTTTCGGACAAATTTTTCTACACAGAATTAAAAACTGAACAAATCGATGTAGTTTTTAAATCTAAAAACCGGTTATTTTTCAGATAACTGGTTCAAAATTTCGCCAAATAACCGGTTTTAATATCCTCGTTTTATTAGACGTAACTATTTTGATCACTTTCTGTTTAATTTGTATTTGAAAATTTGATATTTTATGAAAAAAAACCCTTTTTTATATTAAGTAACCGGTTCTAGTTTTTCGAGTAACCGAATCTCAGACAAATTTGTGTACACATAATTAAAAACAGAACATTTGTATGTATTTTTTAAATCTAAAAACCGGTAATTTTTTATATAACCGGTTTTAATTTTGCCAAATAACCGGTTTTAATACACCCGTTTGTTTAGTTTTAATTATTTGGATTACTTTCTGTTTAATTTTTATTTAAAAAAAATTTATTATTTGTAGAAACTCCCCAATTGTATCTTACGAAACCGGTTCTGGTGTTTTGAGTAGCTGAATTTCAGACAAAAAAAATTTATGTATTTTTCAAATCCAAAAACCGGTTACTTTTTAGATAACCGTTTTGAAATTGTCAAATAACCGGTTTAATTAACCTGTTTTATGGGTTTTAATTAGGCAAATTTTTACACAAAATTTAAAACCCATTTTTTATATATTTTTTTCAAATCAAAAAACCGGATTATTTTCTTAAACCGATTATTTTCTGTTTAATATAATCGGTTACTCGTTTAATATTTGCGATTACTTATGAAAAAGATTACATTTTATTAGAAAATGTTGATACACTGTGCCTTAGATTCGAATTTCACAAAATATAACCGGTTACTCGTTTAGTATTACCGTTTACTCGTTTAATATTATCGGTTACTCGTGTAATTTTAGCGGTTACTTACGAAAAATGTTACGTTTCATTAGAAAATGTTGACAGATTGTGCCTAAAAATCGAATTTCATAAAAATAAAAGCGGTTACTTGTGTAATAAAACCGGTTACTCGTTTAATATTAGCGGTTACCTATGAAAAATGTTACGTTTTATTACATAATGTTGACAAACTGTGCCTAAGAATCGAATATCATAAAAATAAGACCGGTTACTCGTTTAATACAACCGGTTACTTATGAAAAAATTAACATTTCATTGGAAAATGGTGATAAACTGTACCGAAAAATTGTATTTCATAAAATTGAGATCCGTTACTCGTTTAATATAACCAGTTACTCATTTCATATTACCGGTTACTTATAAAAAATTGTACGTTTTATTAGAATATGTTGACAAACTGTGCCTAAGAATTGAATTTCATAATAATGAAACCGGTTACTTGTGTAATAAAACCTGTTACTCGTTTAATATTAGCTGTGTTTTATAAAAATGTTACGTTCTATTAGAAAATGTTGAAAGACTGTGCCTAAGAATCGAATTTCATAAAACTGAAACCGGTTACTCGTTTAATATAACCGGTTACTCATTTGATTTTAGCGGTTAATTATAAAAGATGTTACGTTTTATTACAAACTGTTGACAGACTGTGCCTAAAAATGAATATGATAAAAATAAAACCGGTTACTCGTGTAATAAAACCGGTTACTTTTTAAAAGTTTTACATTTTCTTAGAAAAATATATGGAAACGTAATATATGATGCTCAGTGACAGTAAGTAAGATGTTTACTAGGCTAATTTTATAAAATTAGACCGGTTACTCGTTTTATATAACCGGTTACTTATGAAACAATTGAAATTTCATGGGAAAATGGTGATAAGTTGTGCTTAAAAATTTGATTTCATAAAAATAAGACCGGTTACTCGTTTATTATTAGCGATTACTTATAAAAAATGTTACATTTTATTACCAAATGTTGACAGACTGTGCCTAAGAATCGAATTTCATAAAAATAAAACCGGTTACTCGTGTAATAAAACCGGTTACTCGTTTAATATTAGCGGTTACTTGAGAAACATCTTACGTTTTATTAGAAAATGTTCACAAACTGTGCCTAAAATCTAATTTCATAAAAATAAAACCGGTTATTCGTATACTTTAACCGGTTACTCGTTTAATATTAGCGGTTACTTATGAAAAATGTCACGTTTTTTAAAAAAAAGTTGACAAACTGTGCCCAAAAGTAGAATTTCATAAAAATAAAACCGGTTACTTGTGTAATAAAACCGGTTACTTTTTAAAAAAATTACTTTTTCTTAGAAAAATAAATGGAAAAGTAATACATGATGTTCGGTGGCAATAATAACCATGTTTACTAGGCTTATTTTATAAAAAAAGACCGGTTACTCGTTTAATATAACCGGTTACTTTTGAAAAAAGTACGAAAAAATTCGAAAATGTGATAAATTGTTTACAATCGAATCAGTAATGATGCCTAAAAACCGGATTTGATAAAATAAAACCGGTTACTCATATACGAAAACCGGTTACTTTTGAATAAAATTTGATTTTTCTTAGAAAAAGCTGTAGAATTGAGATATATGGATTAGAATGACGTCAATCAAGATGCCCTAATGTGATTTTATATCACTATGATTAAAATTATGATCTCTTTTGTCTTTGGGAAAAATGTGTATATATTGCGTGTCCATTTGTGATGTTTGTTTTTATTATTATTTATGTACATATATTTTTCCATTACAAAATGATTAAAAAAATTTATTGCAAATATCAGCAAACAATAACACTTTCACTTGTGCATTTTTCGTATGCTCACCAAAAAAGAAAATAAAAAAAGTAATAACGAAAAAAACTCCAAACTCTTAATTTTATGCTGAATGAAGAGCTTATCTAGGTGGCTGAATGGTTGGATGAAAAAAATAATTTTTATTGTTGAAAATGTTTTTCACCACATCAAAATAACAATAACAAAAAAATGAATATGGGAATCGAATTGTATTGATGACATTTCGGGTTATTAACTTTTGTTTATGGAAAAATGTCTTTGAAGTGTTTTTTTCGATTTTGCCTTTTGTCTGCTGATTTGATTTTCGCTGTAGCTGTAGTAAAGACAAATCCTCATGTCATCAATTGAATATGATGGGAAGGTTTTATTTTTTTCTTTTCATTCAAATATCTGTCGGTACATTGTAGTGAGTTTTTTTTTGTTGTATCTCTCCCCCTCCACATGGGGTTTTCTTTCGCAATAAATTTTGCAATGATGGTGTGAATTTATTTCTCAACACAATGTCTTGTTATTTTTTTGTGCGGGTTATTTCGTATTTGTTTATCGCAATCATATCGTAAACATTTTTGCATATTGTACATAATAATAATAATTTTTTCCAAATTTATTTTGCATTGTTAAAAAAAATATTTTATAGTTTATATTCATGCTGCTCTGTTGAGTTTGAAATTTATTTGCCGTAAATACTTGGATATAATCACCATTGGAATAACAAAAAAAACATATATTGTAAGGTCTTTTTCCGCAAGCAATTTGATCATGGTTTCCGAAGAAACTATAATTCCTGAGCGCTCATAGGAAACGCCATGTGAGGTAATTTTTGCATATTTTTTATTTAATGGATGGCTTAGAAACTTGTTAAGGCATAATGGCCAGGAAGTAGCGGATATATTTGTGGCAGCTCAGCTGGAAACAAGATCTTCATATAAACAAAAATTAAAAAAATCACACATTTAAGCAATTTTTCAAGCAAAACCCTAATAATTTCTTGAGTAACCGGTTCCATTTGATGAGTAACCATCGTGAAGTTGTGATTTATGACATATGTTTTAATAATTACAGCAAGCATAACCTGTTTTATAATGTTTAAGTTTGAAAACCAAAAAAATTGTCTTGAGTAACCGGTTATATTTTTCGAGTAAACGGATAATAATTTGCATTTTTGACATTATTTTTAATTTTAATACCCGAAATCAGAATTTTTCTTAAGATTTACGTGCGAAAACTTAATTTTTGCTTAAGTAACCGGTTCCAATTGATGAGTAACCGTCTTGTAAAGACAAGTTCTGATACTTTTTTCAATAGTTATTGCAATTCAAAACAATTTTACAAAGATTGAAATAAAAACCGACATTATTTCTTGAGTAACCGGTTCGATGCTACGAGTACCCGGTTAATCATTTGGTGCTTTGAAATAATTGTTGGTACTTGTAGCTGAAACATTAAATTTTCTAAAGATTAGAGTATAACAATTCAAAATTTACTTGAGTAACCGGTTCTATTGGATGAGTAACCGTTTTCAAATGATGCATAAGGACACATATTTTTATAGTTATTGCAAACATCAACACTTTTATGAAATTTTAGGTTAATAACCGCGATAATTTCTTGAGTAACCGGTTTAATTAACAAGTAATCGGGTAATCATTAGGAGTTTTGAAATATTTTTTGGTGGTTGTAGCTGAAATTACCAATTTCCTTTAGATTTGCGTGTATAAATTTAATTTTTGCTTAAGTATCCGGTTCAATTTGATGAGTAACCGCCTTTAAATGATACATAATAACATCTATTTTAATTGTTAAATCAATTAAAATCACTATTGTGAAGCTTAATGTTATACACCGCAATAATTTCTCGAGTAACCGGTTCTATTACATTATTAATCGGGTAATGCTTTGTATTTTCTCATTTTTTATGGGAGTTGTAGTGAAAAAAAACCGATTTCTCTAGATCTGAGTGTTAAAACTCAATTTTGACTTAAGTAACCGGTTTCATTTAATAAGTAACCGTCTTGTAAAGGCAAGTACTGATACCTATTTCAATAGTTATTACAATTACAAACAATTTTATAAAGTTTGTTAAAAAAATCGACATTATTTCTTGAGTAACCGGTTCTATTCTACGAGTAACCGGTTAATTATTTAGTGTGGTGAAGTAGTTGTTAGTAGATGTAGCCGAAACTTTAAATTTTCATAAAATAAAGTGTAGAAAATCAATTTTTGCTTAAGTAACCGGTTCCGTAACCATCTTGAAATGATGCATAATAACACTTATATTAATAGTTATTGGAAATAGAATCACTTTTGTGAATTTTTAGGTTAAACTCCGCAAAATTGTCTTGAGTAACCGGTTCTATAAAATGAGTAACCGGATCATAATTTGAATATTTTGTATTAATTTTCGTAGTTTTAGTTGAAATTTCCCATTTTAAAAGATTGAAGTGTAAAAACGCAAGTGTTGTATAAGTAACCGGTTCCATTTAATGAGTAACCGTTTTAAAGTGGTAACTACCGATACATATTTTAAAGGTTTTGGTAAATATAACACCTTTATGATGTTTACGGTTAAAAACTCTAATAATTTCTTGAGTAACCGGTTAAATTATACGAGTAACCGGTTACTTGGTATAAAACCGATTTTTTCTAATCGGGTTTACAATTTTATTTATTTTATATATTATTTGATATAAATTAACTACAATTTTTTTATAAAAATGAGAAATTTTCCATAAAAATATACGGTTACTCAAACATAAAAACCGGTTACTTGGTACAAAACCGGTTTTTGGTAATTACATTTACATTTTTATTTATATAACAATTATTTCATATAAAAAATACAATATTTTCTATAAAAATATACGGTTACTCTAACATAAAAACCGGTTACTTGCAATAAATCCGGTTTTTTATAATCGGGTTTAAAGTTTTATTTATTTACCTATTATTTGATATAAATTAAATGCAAAATTTTTAAAAAAAAAAAATATACGATTACTCAAACCTAACACAGTTACTTGGTACAAAACCGGAGTTTTCGTAAAATTTCAGAAATTTATATATTATTTAATTAAAATTAAAAATAAAATTTCAAAAACAAAACAATTTCAAAACCCCTAGGATGATCCCCACTATCCATCTCCATTCCTTTGCTTAGCAAATATTACGCTTTACGTTTTACGTACAAAAACAACAACAAGAAGCAAATACACAAATTGACAAGCAAAAACGTAATTAAAACTTGTTTTATAATGCATGCTCGTTTTTGCCTAGTACATTGGATTGCTTTGCATTGTATGTGGTGATATAAATAGCCAATACAAACAATCGAATGAAATATTTACAATCCTCATGAATACCCAATAATGATGACGATGGTGAATCAATGTCAGCAAAAATTATTTTTGTTTTGTTTTTAAAATTCATAACAAATATTGTGTTTATTCAATGAAAATATTGAATTGAAATGCATCGACTGCTGTTAATCAAAAATCAATAATACCAGGTTATGAACCATTTGAGGGGAGATCACGTAGTAAATACGTACATTTTCAATTGAAAGGTGGGGTTATTGTTTCAAATCGTTGATAGTTTAAACAATGAAATAAATCAAATATAAATTTTAAAATATTTCATTATCTATTAAATATTTTTTGAATCAGAAATAATGATTGAAATTTTTATTTATTTAAACTCATTTTCGGACAGTTGTTTTGTCATATTGAGGAAATCTAAATAATTTGATAAAATTTTGATTTCTAAAAACCGATTACTTCTTGAGTAACCGGTTCACATTTTAGTAAATTTTTAGTTTCAGACAATTTTATTCATATACTAAAGGAATCTAAACAATTTGGTTAAATTATTTTTTCAAAAACCCGATTACTTCACGGGTAACCGTTAGAAATTTTCGAAAAACCTCTAATTCGGATAAATCTATTAATATATTGAAGAAATCTAAACATTTTGATCCATTTAAATATTTCAAAAATCGATTACTTAACGGGTAACCGTTAAAAATTTTCGCAATATCTAAAATTCAGAAAATTTTATTGATATATTGATGGAATCTAAACAACTTGCTGCAATGATTTCTTTCAAAAACCTATTACCTTTTGAGTAATCGGTTCTAAAATTTGTTTTTTTTATTTCAGACAATATTTTGATCATCGTAAGGATAATTAAATAAATTGCTGCTAAAATATTTTTTAATATTCCTTTTTTTTTGAGTAACCGTTTTAAAATGTTCTTAAGTAACCGCTTCAATTCCAGACAATTTTTTTTTTATAAATTTTCCATTTCAGACAAAAATATTGTCATAACAAGAAAAATCTAAGAAATTAGTGAAATCGGGTTTTCGAAAAACCGATTTTTTCTTGAGTAACCGGTTCAATTTTCGACAAATTTGTAATTTCGGACAAACATTTTGAAACGTTATGGAATATTAAACAATTTGGTGAAAACACATTTTCAACAAATCGATTTTTTCTTTAGTAACCAGTTTGAATTTTGAAAAATATTAGATTTCGGACAAATATTTTGCATTATTATGGAAAATTAAAGGATTTCGTTAAAACAAATTTCCAAAAACTCGATTTTTTCTTAAGTAACCGGTCCTATATTTGGCAATTTTTTTAATTTCGGACAAAAAATTTGCAATCTTATGTAAAATTAAACAATTTGGTGAAACTAGTTTTTCAAACAACCAAGTAATAATCGGTTTTTGGAAAAACTAGTAACCGGTTATATTTTTGCCAAATTTTTAATTTCGGACAAAAATGTTGCAATGTAATGAAAAATCAAACAATTTGGTGAAATACGTTTTTCAAAAAACCGAATATTTCTTGAGTAACCGGTTTGACTTTTTGTAATTTTTTACTTTCAGACAAAAATATTGCCACATTATGAAAAATCAAGCACTTTGGTGAAACTCGTTTTTTAAAATGTCGATTTTTACTTAAGTAACCGGTTCGATTTTTGATAAATTTTTGAATTCGGACAAAAATGTTGCAATTTTATTAAAAATTAAACAATTTGGTGAAAGTATTTTTTCCAAAAACCGATTATTTCTTGAGTAACCGGTTCGATTTGTCGTCAATTTTTACTTTCAGACAAAAATATTGTCATATTACGAGAAATAAAATACTTTGGTGAAACTCGTTTGTGAAAATGTCGATTTTTTCTTAAGTAACCGGTTCGACTTTTCGTAAATTTTAGATTTTAGACAAAAAATTTACAATATTAAGGTATGTTAAATAATTTGGCGCAATCCGATTTTGGAAAAACCGAATATTTCTTAAGTAACCGGTTTTGTTTTATCGAGTAACCGGTTCATTTTTTTGTTTTTTTTCTCAAATTTTATGCTGTTTGTATAGCAAAAGCAAAAAAAATTTTTAGTTGATTTGATCACTGTTCAACCGAAAAAAATCGTAATTACTTTTTTATTTATTTTTTTATTTTTCTAATCGATTTTGAAAAATTATTAATTTTTATTAGAAATCCCAATTGTCTCAACATTGTGTGTAACTAAGGTGTGTTTAGTAAATTTGCAAAAAAATATTATTTCTGCATTAACAAATACTTTTTACTATACACCCAGTACAATTTTTTTGACTCAAACTCGAAGTGACTTTTGACACTTTTTACGGGGGCTTTATTTGTTAACATCCAATAGACAGTTGCCCCGAAACTAACGCTGAATAACAATATAAAACTCCCTGGTCCATATAAAGTCATACATATGGCAAAACACACACATACATCTTTATTTGATACTGTCTACCTACCTCGATTCTGTCAATCATGTAAATAACTTTAGACAGTTTCTTTATTTAATGCTGGTGCTGATGGTGCTGTAATTTCCTTTCCGTCCAAAAAAGTTGTGGGCGATTCTATTTCTGTTACAAAAGCCAAAGCTGTTGATAGGCTCAAAAAAAAAAAAAAAAAAAAAAACAGGAAAATGCAATTCAAGCTTGGCAATAAGGCGTTAAAAACCTAAACACCAACACCATATCCAGCGGTATTTCCTAATTTTTCTTCACAATGCCTCTTTGTTTCTTCACCAACAGGCCGTTAGAAAGAAAAAATTGCCAAGCCAAGCTACC